>NC_038250.2:22516441-22816441 GCF_000004515.6 Glycine max
GGACCATCTATTATGTGATGGGATGAAGAAGAATTACACGACGTGGATATGGCATGGTGAAGTGACTGACATGCAGAGTGGGTCCCAATCTGAACCGTTTGATCTAGAAATGGGAGATCGCTTGGAGGACATGATTCGTGACCTTGGACAAGAGTCTTTTCAAGAAGCACACACCCCTGTGTATGAAGGATTGCAGAGTGATTCAAAGAAGCCTTTGTATACGGGGTGCAAGAATTCCTTAACCATGTTGTCTGCGGTGTTAAGTCTGCTTAATGTGAAGGCCAGGTATGGGTGGAGTGACAAAAGTTTCACCTCACTGCTTGAGGTAGTGCACAATCTGCTTCCAGAGGACAACACGCTGCCTAAAAGTTACTATAAGGCGAAGAAGATATTGTGTCCCATGGGTATGGAGTATCAGAAGATTCATGCTTGCCCCAATGATTGCATACTCTACAAGCATGAATTCCAAGAAATGTCCAAATGCCCTGTGTGTGGGACTTCACGGTACAAAGTGAAGGATGACAAGGAAAGCAATTATGATGAAAAGTCACAGATGGGCCTGCCAGCAAAGGTTTTGTGGTATCTGCCTATCATTCCAAGGTTTAAGCGTCTTCTTGCTAACGAGGACGATGCAAAAGACCTTACATGGCATGCAAATGGAAGGCTTTCTGATGGACTAGTCCGTCATCCAGCTGATTGCTCACAGTGGAAGAAGATTGATGGTTTGTATCCGGATTTCGAGAAAGAGCCAAAAAATCTTAGACTTGGTCTAGCCAGTGATGGAATGAATCCATATGGCACCTTAAGCACTCAACACAGTTCATGGCTAGTTCTGCTAGTAATTTACAATTTGCCTCATTGGTTGTGCATGAAGCGAAAATACATGATGCTGTCTATGATGATATCGGGCCCAAGACAGCCAGGAAATGACATTGATGTTTATCTAAGTCCGTTGGTTGAAGATATAAGAAAGTTATGGGACGAGAGGGTTGTAGTGTTTGATGCGTTTCGCAAGGAGACCTTTGAAATGCGTGCAATGCTTTTTTGTACCATTAATGACTTTCCAGCATATGGGAATCTCAGCGGTTACAGTGTTAAGGGTCATCATGCATGCCCCATCTGTGAAGAAAATACAAGTTACATACAACTTAAACATGGGAGAAAAACTGTGTACAATAGGCATCGCCGCTTTCTAGCACACAATCATCCTTACAGACGACTAAAAAAAGCTTCTAATGGAAGTCATGAGCATGATATTGCGCCGATATCGTTGACTGGTGAGCAGGTATATCAATGGGTTCAACACCTGAATACTGTATTTGGGAAGACCCAAAAGAAGGATAAAAGTCAGAGTTGCATATGGAAGAAAAGGTCCATTTTCTTTGATCTTCCGTACTGGTGTGATCTTCACGTTAGGCATTGTATTGATGTTATGCATGTGGAGAAAAATGTTTGTGACAGTGTGATTGGGACGCTCCTTAACATTCAAGGCAAGATGAAGGATGTCTTGAATACCCATCAAGATCTAGCTGATATGGGTACACAATCACAGTTGCATCCAAGGACTAATGGGAAGAAAATTTACTTGCCCCCAGCCTGCCATACTTTGTCCAAGAAGGAGAAGATAAGTTTTTGTCAGTGTCTTCGTTGGGTGAAGGTTCCACAAGGATACTCTTCAAATATTAAGAGCCTTGTGCAATTGAAGGAGCTTAAGCTTGTAGGGTTAAAGTCTCACGATTGTCACGTGCTCATGCAACAATTGTTAGCCATGGCTATACGAGATATCTTGCCAAACAAAGTCCGGTTAGCGATAACTCGCCTATGCTTTTTCTTCCATGCTATATGTAGCAAAGTCATTGATCTAGTCAAGTTTGATGAGTTGAAAAATGAGGCCGCAATTATACTGTGCCAGTTGGAGATGTATTTTTCCCCCACTTTCTTTGACATCATGATTCACTTGATTGTGCATCTGGTCAGAGAAATCAAATGTTCTGGTCCTGTTTATCTACGGTGGATGTACCCGGTTAAGCGATACATGAAGATCTTAAAAGGGTATACAAAGAATCTATATCATCCAGATGCATCTATGAAGATCTTAAAAGGGTATACAAAGAATCTATATCATCCAGATGCATCTATTGTTGAAAGGTACATTGTAGAAGAAGCCATTGAATTTTGTTCAGAATAATTAGAGAAAGCTAAACCTGTTGGGCTTCCTGAGTCTCAGCATGATGACAGAGTGGGTGGTAAGGGTTCAAGAGGACTGCATGTGATCACTCCAAGTGTAGAAGATTTGTTACAAGCTCACTTGTATGTCTTGAACAACAGTAATGAAGTTTTGCCATACATAGTTAAGCATGAAGCTTTAGTCAAACAGAATAATCCGAAAATGTCAAAGAATTGGGTGTTGAAAAAGCATAACAATACTTTTTGTGATTGGTTTAAAGATACAATCTTTGCAGATGAGAATGCTTCAGAAACATTAAGAAAACTAGCAGATGGGCCTAAAAGAAATGTTATAATCTGGCAAGGATACGACATAAACAGGTATTCATTTTACACAAAAGCACAAGATGACAAAAGTACAATGCAGAACAGCGGGGTCACCCTAAGGGCTGAATCTCAACACTTTGCAAGTGTCAATGACGCCAATCCCTGTGTAGCTTCCATCCCTTACTTTGGGTTCATTGATGAAATTTGGGAGATTAACTATGTGAAATTTACGGTATGTGTTTTCAAATGTAAATGGGTTGACAGCAACACCGGTGTGCGCACCGATGATATAGGATTTACGCTGGTAGACCTAAAGAAACTTGGTTGCCACAATGACCCTTTCATCATGGCAGAACAAGCTAGACAAGTATTTTACGTGCAAGACCCTTGTGATGAAAGGTGGTGCGTGGTTCTGCAGGGCAAAACAATTGGTGTTAATATAGAAGATGATGATTCATACATGGACACCTATGTTAGTCCTTTGACCGCTCAAATCACTCTTAACGTTGTCGGAGCAGAAGAAGCTGACGATGTTCATGCTAATCGAAATGATCATGATGAAGGAGAATTGATTAACATCGTCTAATGTAATTTTCTACAGAGACAGAGGTCACGAAAGCAAGTAAGTGACAGCTACATTTTTCTCTGATTGAGGCATCGGTTTTTTGTTTTAGATGGTATCCTTAGGACTTCATACAACTCATGTTTGCCGCCAGTTTCATCATCCACCACCCTTTTCTTCTCTGTCTTCTCACGTTTATTGTTGTTAAACCCATATTTATGCTTTCTTCCCTTCATGTCTTGTTTTATCACAACTTTAGCCGAATCTCCTATCTTCAGCACAGTTGAATCTCCTATCTTATTCTCCAATGACACACTTTGATGGCATGTATCTCTTTTCTTCGTATGTTCTAGTGCTCTAGCTTCAGAATGCATAAAGCAATCAAAATTTTCCAGTGATCACCAAAGGCTTCTGCATCAGCATTGACACTCTCCACCCTCTTTGGTTTATGCTTCTGTGCTGCATTCCGTGCTTCCTCGTTATAAATCTCAAATTTATTAGAGGTTGCACTAGAACTATCAGCACCAATCTGTGCTTCTTCCTCGTCTACCAGCTCAATATCTTTCCTTTCAACTTTTGTTTTGTAAATTATAGTGTAGTTTACAAAAGCAAAGGTGAAACGAAAGATATTGAGCTGGTAGAGGAGGAACAGGCACGGATTGGTGCTGATCCTTCTAGTGAGACCTCCAATAAATCTGAGAATTATAAGGAGGAAGCACGGAATGCAACACAGAAGCATAAACCAAAGAAGGTAGAGAGTATTAACGCTGATGCCGAAGCCTTTGGTGATCACTAGAAAATTCTGATTGCTCTATGAATTCTAAAGTTGAACCACTAGAACATACGAAGAAAAGAGATACATGCCATCAAAGTGTGTCATTGGAGAATAAGACAGGAGATTCAACTGTGCTGAAGATAGGAAATTCGGCTAAAGTTGTGATAAACAAGACATGAAGGGAAGAAGGCGTAAATATGGGTTTAACAACAACAAACGTGAGAAGGCAGAGAAGAAAAGGGTGGTGGATGATGAAACTGGCGACAAACATCAGCTGGATGAAGTCCTAAGGATGCCATGTACATGTGTATTTCTGAAGATATAGTATTTATATTCCATCAAGCATACATTGACTGTTGATTACATGTAATAGACTTTTTATAACATGGTTGTCCCAAATCACAATTAAAAAGCACAACTACATGTAATAGACTTTTTATAATAATTTATCTTGTCTCCTTCTATGGTGGGGTTTTGTTTAATAATATTATACTTTTGCCTTCCAAAAAAAACTTATGACTAATCCTCTTTTCATTAATCATATTTTGTATGTTATTGTATAAAAGATCATGGCTTCTCCTCCTGCCTCCACTCCTCCTCCTCCTCCTCCTCCTTCTCCTCCTCCTTCAGACGCATCGGCTTCGTCGTCTGCCGTGAAGCGGACACGCAAAGCCTCATGTCTACGATCGTTGTCAACTAGACCACCTGGTGCTGAGAGACCAGTGGTGCATGTTGATCCTGCTACCGGTTAGGCCGACGGTCCCCACAGGAAGAAATTAAGAACATATTTGGGGATTGTGGTGGGTGATAAGGTGGACATCACCTACGAGAACTGGAAGGAGGTCCCTACTGCTCAGAAGGACCTGATTTGGGGGGATATTCAGGTATTTCTGTTTTCTTATTTGATTTTGTTTATTTAATAGCCAAAAAATACATTATTGTAACAAATAAACTTTATTTGATGTTGTCAGGCGAAATTTGATATCCTAGAGGCTTCTGACAGTAGGACGAAAATGAAGTTACTACAGACTGTGGGGGAGAGATGGAGGCAGTTTAAATCAGACCTCACGAGGAAATGAGCCCTTGCAGCCCATCAGGACGGTGTTGAGGACACTGTCGTGAGAAATACGGCATCAGCAAGGAAAAGTGGACCCAGTTTTTCCAGACTCGCAGAGACCCTTCTTGGGAGGTATGTTCCTTGCCATTTAAGTTGTTTTTCATATTAAACATGATGTTGTTATAATTCATTCCACCCATTTCAAACATTGTTGTTTAATTTTTTCAGGATGTGCGCAAGAAGGCACAAGCCATCCAGAAGCAGAATACTGCCCCCCACGTTTTGTCTCATGGGGGTTATGATTATTTGGAGCAGAAGCTCCTAGCTGAGAAGACGAAGAAGAAGCTGGAGGAAGCTGCACAGTCAGGAAGCGTTGATGGCGTCATCGACCCTTCATCCCCGGTCAGACACCACGTGAAGTGGAAGATGGCCCGCACGAAGAAGACAGGGGAGATGACGACTGAGGCCGCAAAGGAAATCGCTGAGAAGATTGGAAGTCATTTTCAACTAACCATTACAATTATGTTTCAATATTTTGAGAATGCCATGTACCACTGTGTGTTTTCAGTGCAGGATTCGTTTGAGGAGCAGGCCACACAGGGATCGTTCGTCCCTCATGGACGTCAGGATGTTCTCGCTGCTGCTAATGGACGTCCAGAGCACCCTGGACGTGTCCGTGCTGCTGGAGCCGGTGCCACCATCAAGCAAAACTTTGGATCGACTCCACAGACGTCCCGCAGCGCTTCCTCCCTGCCTCCTGACGAATTATAGCAGCTGACCCAGCAGATCAGGGACTAGCTAGAGAAGTGCATCACAGAGAAAGTGACGAGGCAGGTCATGGCATCCTTCAACAAGCTTCAATCACAGATGCAATCTCAGGGACTTGCAGTGCCTCCTGAGCCTCTGGTTGGTCCCTCCGGTCCTCTAGTGAGCACAAAGGGGAGTTGTGTTGATCCCTCAAGAAACGATCCTGAGACGGGTGACTCTAACAGGTGCGGCTTGTACATAGAAGCAGATCCTACCCGCCTGGTTGCCATGGGGAGAGTTTATGAGGGATCCACTATTGTTCATAACACTCCTTTGTTGCCTGGCCAAGTAAAGGTGAGTGTGGAGGAGGTTACAGATGCAGATGCTCCAGTTCCTGTACCCACTGATGAGGTTTCCTTAGTGGGGCAGGCACTTCACACCTTCCTTGCTTGGCCGACACATCTGGTCAAGTCTTTATCACAGCAGGTACTTATTGTCCTTACTATATGTTTCTTCTTTTTAAATTAATTCATTAAGCGTGCCTCAAATTAGGCTATTTAACTTTGTTTCATGAACAAGTAGCTGTGTCTCCAGCAAAACCACCTCCGAAGCCTGCTCCGGAGGTCGATGATCCGCTTTATCTGATGACATTGACCATCCCAGAGCTTTTCTTAAGGCCTTATCAGGTTAGATGGGATGCCACCATGTTCGGGGTCTTTCATCCAGATTTCCCCCTCTACATAAAGCATGAAGACCTCTCCGAAATTGCACACGGTGGTCAATGTCTCAGCATATCAGTGTTACAGTTGTGGATTCTGTAAGTCTTTATATAAAAGGCTTTTAATTACCTAAATTATGGCTTTCAATTCATTAATATTTAACTTTGACTTAACATAAATAGGCATCTCACTTAAACATGTATGCGAGTGGGGAATTCTGATATCTATGGATTCCTCGAGCCACAGTCCATTCAGAGGTCTGGGCAATCACAGTTTGAGTATGAAAGTTACATAATGAGTTGGATGTAAAGTTCACAACGCGATGTCTATCTTGGAGCCTACCTAAATCGGTAAGTCACAAAATAACTAAATTTAATTAATGTTTACTAATGTACTAACCCATTTTAGGTTCCACTACAGCGGACACTGGCAGATGGTGGTCATCCTGCCCAAGGAACACCTAGTTGTCTGGTTTTGTTCATTGCATAACAGGCCAGACAACTACCTTAAGGGGATTATTAATAGGTTAATGTTCTTTTCAATACATTTGCATTGTAATACCTCAGTGTACAACACCAGTTTTTAATTGTTACTCATATGGAACAGTGCTATCAAGGGTTTTGATGACGCTCCACAGCCTAAATCAAAGGCTTCTGCTAGGTGGATTGTCGTCAAGGTACGTCATTTACATAAAACTTCTACTTATATATATTTCTTTATGTGTTTGTACACTAGTTGTTTAATTAATATCCAAATTTCATTATGTATTTAGTGTAATAGACAAAAAGGAAGTACTGAGTGCGGCTACTATGTGATGCACTGGATGTCCACCATCATTTTAGGAACTTTTGGGAATAATTGGGAAGCGGTAAGTTTATTTCAAACAAAATCGATTTATTTACAATTTGTATTACATTATTAACTTATTATGATTTATTTCATCATGTAGTATTTTAACGATCCTAGAGCATTGGAGCCAGAGAGATTAAAAGCATTGCGGATCTAGTGGGCACAATTTTATCTCCGATTTAGAGTTCAGGCCTAGGATTTAGGGACATTATCTTTAGCTTTAGTTTACTTTGGTTTAACATTTTTTACATTTTCTATGTAACATGAACATTGAATTCATTTGATGATTGTTCTTTATGATAAATCAATTATTTGATGTTTCTAATCATTAAAACTACTTGAAAGCAGAATAAAATATTTATTTTGCTACGAATTGTGTCTGAAATTGTATTTGACAGGTACAATTTTGGGTTTACTGTAAAAACAGAAAGTATATATAAAAAAAATACTTGAAAACAACATCGGTTATTAACAAAAACCGATGTTAATATCATAAACAACATCGGTTATTTACAAAAACCGATGTTGATATGAACCTTAACATCGATTGTAATAGAAAACCGATGTTAACGTTTGTATATTAACATCGGTTATTTGTGTATAATCGAAGTCAGCGTTTGTATTTTAACATCGGTTATCTGTAGATAACCGATGTCAACTCTTGTACATTAACATCGGTAAATTATAAATAACCGATGTGAACATTTGAATATTAACATCGGTTATGTACACATAACTGATGTTATACACAAAGAACTACACCAAATAAGTGTATGCATCATCAACGTTGACATCGATTTTCTAGCAAAACCGATGTTAATATAACATATTAACATCGATTTTACTGGAAAACCGATGTCAACGTTCATCATGCGTACACTTTTTTTGCTGTTGTTCATTGTGTTTAACATCGGGTATTTAGAGAACCGATGTTGTCATATACATGTTAACATCGGTTCTCCAAAACCGATGTTAACATTGATACATTCAACATCGACACTTTCAACATCAGTTTTAGAACCGATGTAGAATGTTCTAAATAACCGATGTTGAAAGTGTATTTTCTAATAGTGTTTGTTTTTCAATGAGCTTCTTCATATGGTCTTGTTAGTGGACATTGGGTTGGGAGTTGATTTGCTGATGTGTTTAATATGGTGTTGATTGTCTATTGTCTGTTGGTGTTGGATAATTTGGTGGGTAGTTGGAATTATTTATATAGGTCTCCACCATGATGGCAGTTCTTGGAAGATTACAAGTGCTGAGTGGATCAAAGGAACAAAATCAATCTAGATTGTTTTAAATCAATCCATCAACTATGGGAAATCCAGAAATATTATGTTGTTGTGGGGGCAATTTCCATATACATAAATTTGTGGGATAAAACTCTTTATAGATTAGTTTTTTGAGCAAATTACATTGATACTCCCTAAAATTTTGTCAAATTATATAATAACCTTGCATTTCTTATTCCTATAAAAATTTATCATAATTGTTTGAAAAACATTACATTGACACTTTTTTTAGGTTACACACATCCCTTAAGATTTAAGAAAAATTACATTATGTACCCTAGTAATATGGATCATTGAAAGAGTGAAAAAGTAGAGATATTTTGTGTAATTCAACAAAATCTCAGTATAATTTACTCTAGTTTTTATTTTGTATTTCAAATTATGGGAATAATTTATAGCTATACATATATATTATACAAAGAAAATTTTAAATGTTTGTAGGGCAATGCCCTCAGTATCAACCAAGAGAATCCATCCCTATCATTAACAATGAGACTAATTATTCTCACATATGAAGTCAATGTTATATTCAGCCCTAGCTATGCAGCACATGGTTCTCACTAGCCTTTGACCTAAATTATTTTTGGTTGACTAAATCCTAGTTAGAAGAATGCGGAAGATTATTGCAAGAACTTTGACACTCAAGTCAATTTATTTGAATTAGAGATAAAAGGTGGTCAAGGTGGAAGTCATTTATGCTATGTGGAATCCTATTGCATTTAATTGTAAGTCTTTTCTAGTGTAGATGATAAATTAAGATAATGCAATTATCTTCCTTTTGATAAGATAATTATCTTCTAACAAGAGAGTCACACAATTTTTGAATTATCTCCTAGTTATTAAGGATTTCTTACCCTTTGTAAGTTTCTCTCTTTTAGGCTTATTTGGCCATGCTACTTGTTTGTGATTAGATGGAGCCTATTGAATATTATTAAACACGAGTTAGTGCAAACTAGATAGTAAACAATCCTTAATAAGTGTATATTGTCCTTGACATTCAAAATCACGATCAAACATAAACTTATACATTTGAAAATGACCAATCAAGAACCACCATCCACTTCTATTTACGAACTCATTTGATCCCAGATATAATTAGCATGACACTTGAAGTTGTACCTCATTATCTTCATGGGCTTATCAATGTGATACGTAAGTCTCCCAACATATAATAGGTTCTTCTAAAAGAAAAATTTGGGACAACAAAACTAGCAAGCTTTTTGATGAGAATAAGAAAGATGAAAGACATTGGAGAGAATTACATAAAACCATGTAAAACATAGATATTTATAATGAAAAAGATAGAGTTTCTAAAACCACCTAAAACCAAGTCAACCAATAAGGTGAGGTCTTCGTTTGGTAGAGGTGAAAGAGAATGAAAACATAGTGAATGAACGATAAAATGAGGTGGAAGCTACACTTTTATACTCTACTTTAATTTGCTCATGTTGATTTCAAATTATGCTAGGATCTAAAAATTTAATTGCTCATGCTCACTTATGTCTGCTTGAAATCATACACCATTCTCATTTATAGCTTAATAAGGATTTTAAGCATATTATTTTTTTAGGGAAAAGAACATATTAATTTAAAATATGATAGCTTACTCATTACTTGTTATACTTAGGTTTAATTATCAATTTGGTCCCCAAGTTGTATTAAAAGGTTCAATTTGGTCCTCAAGTTTTTAAAATGTTCAATTTGGTCCATGGGTTTTTTTTAAAATACATCAATTTGGTCCTTTTCGTCAAATTAAGTTGACACTGTTAGGAATGCGAATAGTGACAATTTCTAACTGCCACTATATATACTTATTATTTTAAAAAAAAATAAACAAGCATCAACTTTGTCATCTCCTCCATGCGCAACCTCCAAACAAGACCTATTGCCATCCTCAACCAGATCTAACCCTCCACCACCACCAAACCAAATCAAATATAATCTACATTGCCTTCGACCCACACCTATCACACACTATCACCATTGTCTATTAGATTTTTGCATGGAGACTTGTTCCCTATACCATGTGCCACCATTTTTTCGTCATGCCACCACCCAAGCCCTTGACCCCAGTGCTCCAACCCCACCCTTCACCTACCACACCAACTCCATCACCACCACCTTAACCCACCCAAACCATAACCACAAGTCTAGATCTAAGTCAACACCAACACTGAAAGAACTAGAGATCACGCACGTGGTGGTTGGGTGGAGGCGACACGGATCTGATCTGGTTTGGAGGTTTGGTGGTGATGATGGTCAGATCTAGTTGAGGATTGTGGTGTTGGGGCCAACACACGGTGGGCCTTGTTTAGAGGTTGCACGCACGATGAATCTAGTTTGGCTGGTGAAAGACGATGAAGTCGACATTTGATTATTATTTTTTAAAACAATAACAATATTTATAATGGCAGTTAAAAACCACCACTATTTGCAAGCAAAAATTGGCACTATTCGCATTCATAATGACATCAACTTAATTGAACGAAAAGGACCAAATTGATGCATTTTAAAAAAAACTTAAGGACCAAATTGAACCTTTTAATATAATTTGGGGATGAAATTGTTAATTAAGCCTTATACTTATATATGTAAATTCATAAACCTTACCAATGATGGTATTATAAAGGTTCAAATATGTTTTTCGTCTTTGTAAACTTTGCAAAGTTTGAATTTTTTCCCTGCAAAATTTTTCATTTGTTTTTTGTCCTCATAAAATTATAATTGGTCTGAGCAAGATTTAGTCATATCCAAAACCTATGATTTTTAATTTAAATTTTAAAATATGATTTTTGGTGTTAAAGACTACTAAAAAAAGAAATAAGATGAGAATTTCGTTTTACTTTCTTTGCCATCTACGCCTCTAGTGTCGTTGACCCTCGCCACTTAAGAAATGGTTTGTTATTGGGCCGACCAGCCACAATCTCCGTCATCGTTCGTCATTTGCAACACCAACGTGAAGGAAGTTTTACATCGATTACACATATAAAATCGATGCAAAGTAACATTTTCTACATTAGTTATACATATAATTGATGTGAATAAGACGAAAAAATTACAAAAAAGAAATAGTAGTCCCTCTGTCCCAAAATAAGTGTCATCCTAGGTTGTTTCATTCGGATTAATAAAAGCTAATAAATAGATGAAAAAGAGTGTTAGTTTTATAAAACTAACGTTATTAAATAGATAAAAGAGAATAGTATTAATATTATAGTAAGAAAACTAAAGCAATATTTATTAGGGGTATTAGTGAAAAAAAAAATTAATGTTACATTGAAAATCAAAATGTGACACTTATTTTGGGACAGCGATAGTGTTGATTGGTGGGCGATGGATGATAGAGATTGGGTGGACGACAACATTCATCATCTAGTCTAATACTCTTGTCTTCTATATTGGTCGTTTAATCTTCTGTAATCAGGTGGAGCATCTAGTCACGTAGAAGAGAGCATCCAATCTAGTGGTTCATTAACATAGGTTGTGTTGTAACTGTAATTGTTTTCTATTTTTCTGTTGTAACCGTTTTCAGTTAGACAAATAGTTGTTATCTCATTTATAAGAAGCTTTGTATTCTAGGTCTAGTGACCTTGAGAGTGCTTTGAATCCCTTCATTGTAAATTCTATTATTCATAATAAACTTAACAATTTTGCCCAATATTTTTTTCTCCAACTATCATCTGAATAGAATTTCTCTAATCTTTCCCAAGAAATTGGTATCAAGAATTTCGGTTCAAGATTAGTTCCACATATGTTTCATGGTAGATCAAGTCATTAGTAATCAACCATTCTATTTGTTATTTTGTTTGTGTTGTGTCTTCAAGATTCTATTCAAGAAAATGGTCAACACAATCAAGATTGAGAAATTCACAGGGAATAATAGCTTCAACCTTTGGCGCATCAAGATGCGAGCTTTGCTGAAAGAACAGGGCATTTGGGCTTCTCTCTTTGGTTAATCGTTGAACATTGATAAATCAATGCTTGAGTTACAAGAGGAAAATGTGCATTTTCTAATTATCGTATCTCTATTTGACGAGGTTCGTTATTAAGTTTCTCAAGAATTAATCGTTGTTCAACTTTGGCTTAATTTGGAGAAACTCTTTATGACGAAATCAATATGAAACTAGTTGTTTATAAAATGAAATTTATTTGGCCTCCGAATGATGGAAGGTATGTCACTGGAGGAACATCTTGATGAGATAAACTCTATTCTAATGATGCTATGTGATAAGATCCAAATTTCAGTTCTTTTTGGGATTAAATTGTTAGCACATATCCTTTAATTGTAATAGTTTTCTTATAAACTACCCTTAAATCTAGTTGTTTATATATATATTTTACATTTACTAATATTGTTTGAATATGAAAGATTCATCCATGATTCTGTAGGTTTTGATGGTTGTTTGTTAAATCTAGAAACAAAGCCAAAAGGAAGGGCAAAATGGTCGTTTCATGAAATTTTCTGACCCTAAATTTGCCCAGGCTAGCATCCAGCTCGCCTGGGCTAAGATATAACTTCAGCCCTAGGCAAGCAACTTGCCTAGGCAAGTGGATGCCTTCACCATTAAGCTACAATTCACTCAGGCGAGCTCCAGCTCGCCTGGGCGAATTTCCCTACACTCCTTGGTTGTTTTCTATAAATAGCCATACATGGTTGAAGAGAAGAAGGAATCTAGCAGCCTAAAAACCAGAGAGAAAATGCAGAAGAAGAAGGAGAAAAGGAAAAGTGGAGCCGAGGCGCTACAGAGTTGTGACCGTGGATCACTTCCTTCGTCATTTCTCTTGTTAGTCTTGTGCTCTGCGCAATGATCAATTAGTTTTTCTTAAGGATTGGATGTAATCTTTGTACCCTTATGCATCCCTTTTGATATTATATATGTATTAATCTTTTCTACTAATTATTAGTAATTTCATTCTACTCGTAATGCTTGATTCTATTTGATCACTAGTGTCATGAAATTGGATTTTACATGAGACTGGAAAGTAATCTTAGAATTTGAACCGAATGATTTTACTCTTTACGTTATGTTGTTAGGAGTAGATCATAACGTTTTGATTGCAAAAAGCATGAAAATATAATTGTAAAGATGGAGTATTTATTGCATATACGAGGGATCAATATTTAGTAAATATTCTTAGGTTCCAAGTGCGAGGAATCGACTTGCGATAACTATATGTGCATCAGTAATGTTAGAAAATTGTTTATATATGTTAATCCAATCCTATGTTTTCTTAAATTAATTCAAGTCATTATTACTATTTTCATAATTTACGTATTTTCGACGCACTAAATTTCGTATTTTTCGTATTTCCATTTTTTCCGCAAATTTGTTATTTTTACTTTTCTTTTATTTTAAGTTGTCTTTAGTTAATTTAATCACACCAAAACCAATGACATTCAATTAAATTTCTACATAATTATCAAACTGATAACCTTTATCCGAATTAATTAAGTAAATTCGACTCCCTGTGGAGACGAACTCTTTTATAAATGTGAAACCTACAACGACAATTGGTATGCTTGCCAAAACTCCTAACACTATGAAACATTAATGTTAAGATGGAAGATGAAGAATTGGCGGTGATTCTATTAGACTCTTTTCCTCCCTCCTATGAGAATTTTGTGTGTTGTCGTAGTTTAACCAAGGACCCTATTACACTTGAAAAAGTCAAGTCCAGTCTCTATTTTAGGGAGCTTTGACTAAAGGTGTCTAGGAATGGGGATGAAGCATTTGTGTTCGAATTATTAGTTACTAATTCTTCTAAAGGGCAGAAGAAGAAATGCAAAGATGGCAAGAAGATCAAAGTTGATCCAAAGGACATTATCAATTACTACAAAGAACCAAGTCATTGGACGCGAGATTGTCTAAACAAAGGAAAGAAAGATTCTTTTGCTGCTCTTGTTCAAAATGACTCCTCATTGGTAAGCGATTTGGTTCTACCTATTGATGAACAACTACAACAACATTCCAAACAATGGATACTGGACTCAGGTTATTCTTATCATATTTGTCCACACAAACATTGGTATGTGACTTATGAGAAGAAGTTTGGTGATAATGTCCTCATGGGTAATGATGTTTCTTGTAAGTCTGTGGCTATAGGTTTTGGAAAATAAGAATGCATGATGGTGTTGTTAGAACCTTAATTGAAGTTTGGCATGTTCCAAAGCTTAAGAAAAATCTTGTATTTGTGGGTGCCATGGATTTGAAAGGTTTTTATTGCTAGGTTGAAGGTGGAGTTATGCAGATCAGATGGAAATGGAAGTCAATGGTAATGCAGGGAACCAAGCAAGGAAATTTGAACATCCTTCAAGATTTCACTATGATATGCTCTATCTTTGATGTTTCACAATCTGGAAGCCATGCGTCCAATGACTCGTCTGATAATTCTCTGTGGCATTGGTGCCTGGGCCACATAAGTGAAAAAGGTTTGGATATTCTAAACAAGCAAGGCTTACTTAGAAATCACAAATTGGAACCTCTTATGTTTGGTGAGCACTGCATTTATGGGAAGCAACATCAAACAAAGCTCCCAAAGGTGGTACACACAACAAAGATTATGTTGCACTGTGTCCATTTTGACAGTTGGGACCTTTGAGAGTTCCATCACTAGGAAGGGCAAGGTATATATCCTTCATCATCGATTATTGCTCAAGGATGACTTGGGTATTCAAGCATTAGGCGATTCTTTTGAAGAATTAGACAAAAAGGACAATAAAGTATCTTAGAACTGACAATTGCTAGGAATTATGTTCTACTAAATTTAATGAATTAGGTAGACATAAAGTCATAGCAAGACAATGTACTGTACACTATACTCCACAATAAAATCGAGCAGTTGAAAGAACGAATAGGACCTTGTTGGAAAGAGTCAAATGGATGTCATCCAATTCAGGCTTGAATAGGAGTTTTTGGGCTGAGGCAGTCAACACAACATGTTATCTCGTAAATCGCTCACCATCCACTGCTATAGACTTCAAGATCGCTATTAAGCTATGGTCTAACAGACTAGCTAAATACTTAATACTGAAGATGTTTGGATGTTCGATATACTATCATGTAAGTAAAAGTAAGTTAGAACCCTAAGTTAAGAAGGGATTTTTCATAGGCTATAGAGATGGATTCAAAAGATTTTGAGTTTGGTCTCCATATGAAAGAAAGATCATTTTGAGTTAAGATGTCGCTTTTGGAAAACTCTCTATGTTTCCTTTTAAATCTAATGAAGATTTGGGCAAGGTTGAGGATGTCATTAAGCAGGTGAAGTTTGAGAGCTCCACAATCAGAAACGCTAGTTATTAGAAGCAGTTTAAAGTGTTAGAGATAAGGGGAGCAACATGAACAACATGAAGACTAAAGCTTGAAGCTTGGAGAAAAGCTTGAAGATGTTTTGTGTTTTACATGCCTAACTGACGCAATCCTACCCCGCAAGGGCATTGGATAGAAGACTCCAAGTAGATTGGGCCAGAGATCCAAGGGAAGGCCCTAGGGTTCTCATGAGCCTTAGGGTAGATTTTGACCCCATGGGCTAAGTATGAGCCCGCTTATCTTTGTAAATATTAGAATAGGTTTTTTCCTTCGTTTAGGCCTTGTATTTTGGCCATTCTAGTAGTATAAGGTTTTAGCCTTGTATTTCGAGGCATTTTGAGTAGTCTTTGTAGTTGGGACTTTTTTTGTATTTTCATGTATTTTGTCATGGGGGTGAGCTTAGATATTGTAGGGGGCGTGTAGCAAAGTTCTAGCTTCTCATCTCAAGGAGGTGAGCTTAGCTATTAGAGAGGTGTGTGTAGCTAAGTTCTAGCTTCTTTAGGAATCTTTTCAAGGAAGCTTCTCAAGGAGGTGAACTTAGTTATTAGAGGGGTGTGTGTAGCTAAGCTCTAGCTTCTCAAGGAAGTTTTTCTCAAAGAAGCTTCTCAAGGAAGTTTTCTCAAGAAAGCTTCTCAAGGAAGCTACCTAGTCTATAAATAGAAACATGTGTAACACTTGTTGTAACTTTGATGAATGAGAGTCTTGTGAGACACAACTCAAAGTTCAACTTCTATCCCTTTTTCTTCCTTCAATTTCGTGCTCCCCCCTCTCTCTTTCTCTCCCTCTTTCTTTTCCTCCATTGAAGCATCCTCTCCAAGCTTCTTATCCAAGGCTCATCTTGGTGGTGAAGCTCCCTCTTCCATGGCTTATTCCCTAGTGGATGGCGCTGCCTCTTACCTCTTCTCCTTTGTCTTCCGCTGCATCTCCATGGTGGAAAATCACCATTAAAGGACCTCATTGAAGCTCAAAGATCCAGCCTCCATAGAAGCTCCACAAGCAAGCTTCCATCACTAACTCCCTTGAGTGGCATTTGTATTGGTTGTTATATTGAGTGTTTCATCTTAGTATCTTTTGTGCATCATGTATCATCATGAGTAAGTGAGACGAAAAGTTTCTAAGTTAGAAAGTTTCTTTAGAAGGAAAAACTCTCTGTTTTAATCAATTACAACCTTATCGTAATTGATTACACAAGTTTTCTAAAGCTTGCAGAGTTATGTCTCATATCGGTTTAATCGATTACAACCTTCTTGTAATCGATTACATAATTGTTTATGAGACAATGACTGACTTATTCAAAAGTCTTTACTTTAATTTATTACCATGTGATATAATCAATTACTTCTCTTTCTATAAGTGGTTCAGAAGTGAGGAAGAACACTTTAATCGATTATATTGAGCATATAATCCATTACATTACTCTTGAGTTATGTCCAGGTGTTTGGAAGAACACTTTAATCGATTAAAAAGATAATCTAATTGATTACTTCATTGAATTAATCGATTACCTTGTAGATTTAATCGATTATAGGCAATTATAATTGTTTTCTCTATAAATAACCAGCTTGTGTTATCTTCAAATAGATATAAAAAATAACACAATAAGCCTCTGAATAAGCCAAGATCACGTGTTGTTATTAGCTAAAGAAAGAAGAGAAGAAAAGTGCTTAGAAGAAGTAACTCACCTTCAAATATTTTGATTGTGAAGATCTTTTGTGATAAGTGAGTTGTGTCACTTTCTTAAGTTCAAGAAGAACACCTCTTCAGTCAAGCAAGGTTTTGCTGAAAGGATTGATCAGGTTGTATCTATCTTTACTCTTGGTTTTCATGTATGGTTTTCACATCTTTTAGTTTGTGCATGAATCACTTAAGGCATGCTAGAATAGGTGTTTCTAGTTTGAGCTAAAAGTAGAGTTGTCTTAAGCTCTTATTCACAAAGGACCCTAGTGTTGGGTGCCTAAGTCTCTTTTTCCAGGGTGAGAATTGTAGATTGGTTGTGATTGCTTGTAAAGATTCTTTATGCATTGTGAAAATCTAATTTTGGTTTTTGATTAGATAACTGGATTAGCTTCTCTGGTGATACAGAGTTAACCAGTATAAAAAGATTGTGTATCTCTTCTCGTGATCTAATCTTTATTTCTCATTCAAGTATTAATCAATTTTCAAAAAGATTCAAGATATATCTTTGTGAAAGAAAGAACTTTAATGAAGGATCTTGTATAAAGGGTGGATTGATTGAGTTTGGTTCATGAAAAGTTTTGTGATACGATCCTTACAAAAGAAGTTTTTGTAACTTTGGTTTTAAAATTTTTGTTTTTGAAAACCAATTCGCCCCTCCCCCTCCAAGTTTATTGAGTACCATCATCTTTTTTCATAAAGCACTTGATGAGACTGATCAGGATCTTCAATTGCACCTTCAACTTCAAAATTTAGCATCAGTTGAGGGGACTCACTGGGCAAGTCAAAACTATCTGAAGCAACCCAAAACCACAACACTCAGAAAGTCACAAAGGCAAAACAAGCTCCTGAAAATATGACTTTGATATAGTGTGTTATGTGCTATAGGTAGTATAAGAAATCAATTCATTTGAGCCAACCACTTATCAGGAAGTAATTTCCTATTCTAAAGCTAAAGAGCAGACGATGGATACGAATGAAGAGATCGAATCCCTTCAGAAGAACCAAACTTGGGATTTTGTTTGTACTACCTAATGGCAAATGAGTAGTGGGGTGCAAGTGGATCTTCAAGAATAAATCAAGATCATCCACTAAAGAAGTTGTGGGCTAATAAGGTTGGGATCTTAGAAGAAACTAATTATGAAAATAGAGATTTCATTTTTGTTGTAGTGGTCCAAATGACATGAGATTAGCGTCTAAATGTCAAGGATAGAATTCTATATAACTTTCATGAAGACATCAAAAGCCAATTTGGCCATTCAAAGGGTCAAAGAAATCAAAAGCAATAGCAAGCATAACATGCTACAACAAGCTCACACTAGAATGTTTGGAATACGAGTCTATCATGCCATCTCATCAAAGTATTCCTATAATAAGAAAATTCAGTGACTTTGCATATGTATTAGTGAACTATCTCAACGCATAACATCATATGCATAAAAGCTACGCAATATCTGCAAATGATACAATGAAAGATATATAAAGAAAAGAACATAGCAAATGTTCTAATCAGGTCAAAACAAACTCAGAATGGATGTCTCAACTATGCTTTCAAGTGAGGAACTTACAAAAAATTTGAAAGAAGCCCATCTATTGATGAAGTCAGTACTTCCTTTTAAAAATCTCATCTTACTATTTTGCAAAGACATCAAGAAGACCTTACTTGGAAGATCTATTAAGTATTACATTGAGCAGACAACATTAGAATGAAGTTGTTTCAAAGTTAACATTAGAGTGATGTACTTCAGAACTCTAAGAATGAGAACATCAGAATGATACTCTGATGACAGACCAGAATCAAGACAAGATGAATATAGAGATAACTACATCAGAATGATGTATTAATGTCAAGATCATGCAATATCTATACATTAGAATGAAACTGCATCAAAGTCTATATCAGAATGATGAATAACTTGACTCTGAAAACTAAACTTTAGAATGAAGTTCAGAATGGACCAAAATTACTCAGAATGCACCTCAAAGACAACATCAATTCTTCCATATGCTTCCACACATATAGAGGGCACATCAAAAGATTGAGGTTGAAAGCATCTCACTTTCCATATGTTGCCACACACACTGAGGGCACATCAGAAGTGAATCTTAACTGCATTAGAGGATGCACAAGTTGAAAGCTAAGAATGTCTTTGAGATGATTTGGTGTGCAACATCAAAATGATGACAGAAGAGACTTTGGTCTGAACCAAGGATGGAACACTAACACAACAATAACCTTTCACATGTTACCTATGTTGAAGTATGCTACTTTAGAATGATCTTCTTGTGAAGAAGTGTTTTGATTAGTGGAACTGAGCTATCTACATTATCATATCATGTTATCTTTATGTGAAGGAACCTACATCAGAATAGGTTCTTCCTTAGCAACATCAAAATGTATTCATGAGAGGCCATAAAAAAGCTTATCATAAACTAATTATTAAAATGAACTGATAAGAAAGGAGCTAACACCTATAAAGTTAAAAGCAGTATGTCTACTTCAAAAAGAAGTCACCTAATTCTCATAACAGCTAGATAACGACTAGTTTGACATGTAGGGTCTATAAAAAGACAAAGGACAACTACAAAACATGAGAGAGAAGGTAAGAGACAACCTACACTTTGCAGAAACCAAATTCATCTCTTCTCCCCACTCCAAATGCATTATAAAGCTCATAATGATTGTAACAATAGTGCATAAAACTTAGATCTTCAAAGAAAATTAACCCCAATAAGTGTTGTAAAGTTGTAAAAAACCCTCAAACATGTTTTCCTAGTTTGTAATTAGTATGTATCCTAAATTAAACATATAGGTTATGTTTGGATATGAGAGAAGTGATAGGGAGAACCCATTGAAGGTGGGTAGCTTAGAGATAGTCTCTTTAAGATGGTATCCTGAAAAGGCTAGAGTGAAATAATACTTAGGTAGCTTGAAGAGGTAAAAGAAATACTTGTATTGTCTCTTCCATGACCAAGTGGGTGTCATGGTTGAGTGGGTTTTCCTTATGCAAGTGTTGTAAGCAATCTCATGTATGTTACAATATGCACCAGATCAGGCCTAGTAAAAGCAGTTAGTGTTGTGAGTAGGTGTGTGGGTAATCCTAGTAAGGAACATTGGAAAGTTATGAAACGTATATTCAGATACCTTAAGGGTATAATTGATATTGAACTTCAAATTGCAATATCTAGAGTTATACAAAGCCAAATTCAACGAATTTTAAATGTTTTACCAAGTTTTTGGGATCAATGAATCCATTTTTGTACTCAAAAAAAGAAAATAATACATCCATCATTCCCAGTAGGTCAAATAGAGGAAAAAATGAAAATAAATCATATTTTCACATCACCAAAATTTAGGGTTCATCCATTTCAATCAAAAGTGTGGGTTCCAAGGTTAAATGAACTTCCCCTTACCTTTGTTTCCATGTTCTCAAGTTCCAAAACGAAAAATGCAAACAACCAATTGTAAAGCTTGAACTGTATCACATATCCAAAAATGAGCAAGGAACAAGAAGATTATAACTATGAAAATATAGAGAGAAAGAATGAGGAGCCCACAAAGAAGTCAGAGCACTTAACCTTTTTCTTTCTTCAAATTCAGCAGCCCTATGAAATGAGGGGACTCTCTTGGCTTTTATAAGGGGCCCTCCACTAAGGGTTAAGGGCCTTTTAGTCAATTCTAAAATAACAATAAACACAATAAAAGGGGATTGAATACTATAGATATCAAAGATATAAACTTTTGCAATATTAAAGTAGATATAGATAGTGATATGTGTGTGTGTGTGTATCTATGTTGTAAGTCATGTACTGAAGATAACATAAATATTTAATTAAGACAAATATGGTCGTCGAGTGACTTGATAAAATAAAGAGTTCTTAAAACAAATTTTCAAATTAATATTTGGTGTTAAAAGGGTGATAGATAGTGCTATAAGAGCACTCAATAAACCGTTATGGAGAGAAATGGAAACACTTGATTTATAAGCACTCAATAAACCGTTATGGAGAGAAATGGAAACACTTGATTTATAAGCACTCAATAAACCGTTATGGAGAGAAATGGAAACACTTGATTTATATTGGTTCACTCAACTTGAGCTACGTCTAGTTCTCTTTTACTTACTAGTAAATGATTCCACTAATCAAAACTTGATTACAAAACAAGTATTCTAATTTGTCACTCTTGGCTTTACAAGTATTCTTAATACCATTTCTGACACTTTCTGAGACTCCTCCTGAATCTAAGAAACCCAAGTGTTGTTTAACACTAAGCCATTCCTAGCTTTCACAAACAAAAGTTTGGATGCATACAAGTATTCTATAACACTCAATGAGTGAATAAAGAATTAAGCTCAAATACAAAATTACTTTGCTTAGAAAAGAGTGAACAAATGAAAACAATATATTAGTCATTTGGTGATTTCAACAAAGTTTTTCTTTAGATATTATCTTCTTTCTTGTAATATTTTTCATCATTTTTTGGATGGAGACTACCTTTAATAGACTTCAGTAAAGGATTTGTTACAAGATCAAGGTTGATTCCTTGAAAAAACCATTGTCTCACACAAGAAGATGAGGCTTTAGGTCATGCTCTGATTTGAGAGGAATGAACCATGGTACAGACAACGACATGTGTTCCTTGTCCTTAGTGAAAGTGACTTTTAAGAGAATATTATATGAATACCTTATATACTCTTCTATATTCTCATTTTCTTAAATTCAAACGTTAGTAAATTAAAATAAAGAGAGGCAAATTGAAATTGTATAAAATAAAACATGTGTACTTTCCTTTTTCGTCTATCGCAATCTTTTTGAGCTTCTTATTGGTTGGACATGAGAGTTAACTAAAAGACAACGTATAACACTAATTCTCATAATGGTGGATGCTCTCTAGTTTTAGCGCATTGGACGTTAGATAAAATAGAGCATTTTCTCTTTGAATGTGGACGATATTGTTGTTAAATCCTTTAACATATTGATCTTGTCCACTTGTCAAAAACTCATTATAACATCAAAAATTTATACATGTTGTTTCATCAAAATCCAAGGTGAATGAGATAAATGGTCATCCAGACCTAACATTTTTCACTTCCTTAAATTAACCATCTTATCATATTTAATTTTTCAAGTCATATGCCTTCGTAATCACTCAATTTTGATTTAAAACGAATTTTTTACGCTTAAAATACTAATAATGCTAAAAAATTAATTAATTAATGCATGACAATAGATTTTCTTGAACTAATTTCATGATTATCTTTAATTATAATTAAAAAAGTATTAAGGCTCAAACTAATTTTTTGGTTAAAAAATCACATAATTACCAAAACGTCATTAATGAGGATATTTCCTTACTTTGGTCCGATTTCACTTTAATTGATTGGGTGTTTGACTAAGGGTCTTCAAGCCTAAAACACATCTTTATAAGCCTATAATTAAAATTCTAGAGCACTTTTGTATGCTGGAACACTTCACACACATGAGACAATTATTTCACTATTGATAAAGCTACTACATAAATCATCAATCGACCGCTCACTACTAGAAAATATGCTTTCAACATCGGTTATTAACCGATGTTGAAACTACCGACGTTAATTTATCAACATTAACATTGGTTGTTTAAAAACCGAAGTTATTGTAGCAAAAAACAACATCATTTTTTTAATAACTAATGTTGTTTTATTCTTACCAATATCGGTTTTTTGAAAAACCGATGTTGTCCGTAAACAACAACATCGGTTTTCCTAAAAACCGATATTGGTAAGAAGAAAACAACATAAAAACTGATGTTGTTTTCTGATTTAATTTTAAATATCATATTTTTTTAATTAGCAACATGTAATAATTAATTCAGATCACAACTTATCGTTCAAAGTTGTATAAAAATGCATAAATCAGTCATGCACCAAAAGTTATAAACAAAGTATATCAGTATATCATGCACCAAGGGTAGTTATAAACATTTCAAAACAAAATAACATATTATAAACAAAAATTTACAAATTGATAATATATTAGAGTAGTAATGTACTTTAATTACAAACAAAGTCAAAATAAAACAAAGTTAGAAGTTGCATCTATGAACTCAAACCGATGTTGAGTTCCAGGAAGCAAATTTTGTGTTTATGCAAAAGTCCTCCATTCATTTCTAATTTTTGTGGCCTTCCTATGATGATTATAAACTATTCTACACTTTGTCCCTTCCTAGGAGTGAATCTTGTAGCTTTCATAATTGAGTACATGGTACTCGGCACATCCTGAAATGCAAAATGTGACATACAGAGAGTAGTGCTTAATTACTCACTGAACTACTACAAGTCACTTTGTACTCAGTGAGTAGGACTTTAAAAGTGGCTGAGTTAGGAACTTGGTGGTACAAGGAGTGCCTATTTAGGAAAAGCTTTGGGTTCAAAGCTGCTTTTGAAGATGGTGAGGAGGAAAACACTCTGCCCATAGTGGGTCAAGGTGACCTGATGATTTCCAGTAAGCTCATAGAACTCTCTAAGTTCCATCCATCTAGCAAGTAGAATTGGGCTCATCAAAACTTGGTTATATGTGACAAAGTGCATGTTGCCACTAGAGTGTAGCAGATGCCACGTAGGCTCTAGTTCATCTTTCCATCTTATAGCAAATGACCTACTCACTTCACCGTAAGACTATATTTAACAAACAAATTAATATAAGCAAAAGTACAGTTATATATCAAGCCATCACTACTACAAAACGCAGTTTCTACATCGGTGGAAAATGACATTCTACATCGGTGGTTGACTGATGCAGAATAAGATGTCGTTAAAAGTCAAAAGTTTCAACATCTGTCCTAAAACGGTTGTTGTAGAAAGACAACGTTTTCTACATCGCGCCTAACGTACCAACCGTACTTGATAAGTAATTATTACAACGGTGCTATACTAACCACCGATGTAGAAATTAGACCTTCTACATCGGTGTTATATTTGTGAACAATGTAAAAAAAAGGGTTTTCTACATCGGTGCTTATGTCACCACCGATGTTAAATATCGAATAACCTGCAATTAAAATTTAGGTTAATTAATAATTTTTATATTTTCAATATTATCAATATTGCTAATAATCAATAAATATTATTATATAACATGAAAATCAATTTATAATAACAATATTACAGTATTATCTACATTAGTACTAATAAAGAAATATTGCCTTTTGAGGCTCAATATATTCTCACCACCACATCATCAATTCCCCTGCACCTCAACAAAACATGAAAACCTTAGAACACCTATCCCGAAACTAGTATGCCAGTCAGCAACATGATAAGTAGAAGTTCATTAGATTTAGAGTTGCAGCAAAAAGTTTCAACCTTTTAAATGCCTTAAACAAAGACTTCATGAAGAACATGAGTGAGAAGGTGAAATTATTAACATAAAATAATTGACCTGTGATGTGAATATATAGCATATCTAAGATATATATATATATATATATATATATATATATATATATATATATATATATATATATATATATACCTGTGTTGTAGTACGAGCTATTCCATCCCACTTGTTATATGTACCCCTACTATTCTCAGACCAATCACCAAAATCCATCCTGCGGCCAACAAAATCAAGTTGTGTTATTGGTTCCAGAAACATGGAATGGCACATAAAAGAGAAGGAATTAGCCAGTACCTAACTACAACAAATGCATATCCACTCATGTGATAGGTATGCATCTTAGTATCATTGTTCTGCAGCATAATTTCCATAAATCCCTTATAAGTTCCATTAACGACTGATGTTTCTGTGCGAGGTGATCCTATAAGAGGCTTGGTAGGACCTCTAGATTAATTTAAAGATTTTTCAGGCTTTCTATAATTTAAATATTTTATGAAAAATCTTTAAATTATAGAAAGCTAATTAAAATTATAGAAATTATAGGACCTCTAGATTAATTTAATCTAAAAAATGTGTTATCAACACTTCTACCATATTATTATGGTAATGGATAGAAGAAGAATAATCATATTTCAACCAAATATATATGTATGGCATAGGAAATATGACAAAATAATAAATTAATCCCTTGGATAAAAAGAAAGAAAAAAAGTGAAAGGGATTCAGAAGTACATGTGAAGTGAAGTGAAGTGAAAGAGAGTTGGTTTTGGTGGTTTGGCTAGTAGATAAGCACCTTTGCCTTAGTCAAACCACTTGAGTTAACCTAAACCCAAAACCCATTAGAGATAAAGTGTGCAGGTCCATCACACTTCACTTTCCAATGAAAACCACACCCACATGATCTTGCTCTAGGAAATTGAAAGATCAAAAGATCTCTTCACCAATTTACCTCATTTTCCAGCCCCCCTCCCTCTCTTCTCCCACTCCACTCCAAACACATATATTCCCTCTCGTTGACCCCACACCACTAGCCTCCTCACCTAAACTTAGTGTAAATATTAATTATTGGCCGACAAGTGTCAACCTTTGATTGATACATGCACATCTAGTCATGGCCCCATCAAAAGGTTCGAAGCTTTTGCTTGCTAAGGAGTTCCCATCATTCACTGTGCCATGTGTCCACTCGTATGAGCATACCAACCTTCCAATCCTAACCTAACACTACTATTGTCTATTGAATTCACAATAGGAAAGAAAAAGGTATTGTGTGAGGTCAGGGAGTGAGCCAGTGAGTGAGTGTGACATCCTGGAATTTTTACCCAGAATTTTGTAAGTATTACATTTAAAAAATTATATATATATATATATATTCTTGGTAGAAATATGTACATTGGGGGAGAAATACGCGGATTAGACTAATTAACGAAGAGTAACCCATAACCGGACGGTTATAGATTAACTCGCAATTAATTAGTCTAAAAATTATCGTTTTGCATGCAACTTAAAATTTAACAACACCAACCTCTGAACCACGCTCACAGTCTCATTCTGAACATTTTGATATTTATATATTGTCTACTTTCGAAAACGGGCCCCAACGGGTGCAGAGAAACGTGAGGAACTGGAACTAGAGAGGCAGCACGCAAACCGAGGCATGATTTTAGTATCCAAAAAGGTCCAATTTTTTTTCCTTCTTTTATGGCTGAGTATGAGGTCAAATCAAAGGTAAAGGTGGGCCCTTTTTCTCCAACTAAAGGAGGACATGTGGAATTTTCTTTTTCAAAAGAAAATGAAAAAGAAAAGAAAAATCATTTTTATAAAAAGCCAAATCTTCTCTCTCTTGCTCCAGAAAATTCAAGCAGCTCCCTTTTCTTCTTCCACGTTGCTTTTTCTTTCTTTTCTTCTCCACCATTGTTGTCTCTCTTGAAGCTCCAAATTCCTTTTCATTTCCACACCAAATTGCAAGGAAAATCTGTTTTTGGAGTCTAGGAGCCTACCTCTACCTCGTGGGACCTTTAATTTCAGGTAAGGGTGGACTTCTTCTCACTTGAAATCTGTGGGTGTTGGGTTCTTGGGAGCTATAATGGGTAGTTCTACTAGGTTATTGCTTTAGGAAAGTTGTTTGTGAAGGAATTGTTGTATTTATGCTAAACTTGACATGTTTGATGTAAGCACAACTGCCCATGTTGATTTAGGGTTTAATAATGACGCTTTGAGATATATGTATGCTTAAAATGTAGATAGAAAACTGGTAGACAGGATGGGGAGAGATAACTTAGAGTTAAATGTGAGAATGGTAGTGTTGTAGGTGGAAAAGGGTGAGATTTTGAGGTTTAGAAAGCCAAATTTGGGGTTAGTGGAAATTTGAGTTTAAAGTGAGTTGATAGTAGTTTAGAATGGCAATTAGGACTTGTAGGAAAGCTTGGTCAGAGCAAATGAGGAAAATGAGTGGCAAATGTGAAAAAAAGAGCCATTTATAGTGTAAATTGAGTGTTGAGAGGTCAAATTTTGAATAGGTGGAGATTTTACCTATAATTTGCTTTACCTTGGTTTGAAGTTTGTTTTTGGCTTGAACATGATTTATACATGGTTTAGGACTTGTAGGATCCAATTTGAGTGAAATTGGATACATGCAAGCTAGGTTTTGAAATCTGCAAAATTATGCAGAAAAAGCTGTCAAATTGTGCAGCAAATCTGCCAATTATGCAGAAAAAAATGGTTGTGCAGTGCTAGTTTCTGCTGTCATAGGAAAGGTAGTATATCTGGTGTTCTAGACATTCTTTAGCAGATCCCAACGGTCAAAACTTAGATATCTGTACTAGGAACCCACAGCTAAATTTTCAAGGTGATCCAATGCTTAATGAATAAGAACGAAGAGGATGTTACTGAGGTATTTGGGTAGAAAAAAAACACTGTGGAATTTGAATGAATCTTGTGTTGAGATTTCTGCCTCCACTCTGTCTTTCTTAAGGTAGTTTCATGACAAATGGATTTGAATTGTTTGGATATTGTGAAAGCTTGGAGGGGTTGATGGGGACCCTGTGCTGAGACGAATGAGGAGAAGGGCTACGTACGTGTGCGTGAGCTCAATTTAAAGGTGGGCAACTGGGGATGGTGTGCTTATGCCTGGGCTTGTGGAAATGGGATAGCTGATTTGTGCCATCGCCCGATCGCCACCTTGTACCACATATGACGGGTGCCCCATAACCCAATAAGCTCGGTGTGAGAATGCGTGGAAGAGTCAGTCTTCCAACTTTTATTAGTTGACCACAGAGTGGTACCTGAGGATATGTCTCGGGGGTCAGAAGACCTTAGGGACGTCAGGTGGGGTGCTATTGCCCAAAACCAAGCTTGACCAATCCCGACACACCCCGGGCATAGTCAGCCAGTGAGAACCTGTGACGTACCTAAGCAAGCGAGCTCCTGGCAGTCAACCAATAAAGGAACAAAAGTCCACGAAGCAAGGAGGCTTGTGTGGCGGCTGGCCAGCTATCTATCTTGGGTATTTATCTGAAAAATTCCCCCTGGTAATCGATTACCATTTGTGTGTAATCAATTACAGGGTTTAAAAATTGAAACAGGACGTTCAGTAGCCTCTGGTAATCGATTACCAATTGTGTGTAATCGATTACACAGTGTTATATGCTACTGGTAATCGATTACCAGTTGTGTGTAATCGATTACATAGTGTTACCTGCTACTAGTAATCGATTACCATTTATGTGTAATCGAATTACCACAACCTTCGCACATTGGAACCTAAAAGTTACACTATGTAATCGATTACACATAAATGGTAATCGATTACATACTATGGTAATCGATTACCAGAGAGGAAATCTCTTGAAAAATGACATTTTGACTGTGCGTAGCCGTTATGGGACGCATTGTATTGTTACCTGTGTAAACAGATTTCTTTTGAAAGAGTCTACCCCTTTCTTTTATCTCTTGTAGATCGCGATGGCAGCGCAATTGATCCATGATCGCGTTATGATGGAGTGCCTAGAGGGTGTTTGGGAGACCCTCGAAGGCAATGAGAGGTGCCGATTCCGTGGCACAATTCGACTCACTACTACTTCACTAGTACATCCGGAGCAACTCGCACACACACTTCAGCAGCCTGTGGAGTGGATACTACCTACACCTACTCCATGTCGACTAGTTGAGCTGGTTCAAGTGATAGAGGTGTCATCCTCTGAAGGGGATCTTGAAGAGGACCCAGAGGAGTTACCTCCTGAACCTGCTATGGACGCCCCTGACTTACCAGAGGATGATGAGGACCCAGTCCCTGATGTTGATTCTCCAGAGGATATTATGTCAGCATCTAAGGCAAACTCTACAGAGGAGAGTGGCCCTGGAGGGATAGCGATTAGTGACAACTCTTCATCGTAGCAGACAACTCCTTAGATTAGGCGTACATACTTTTGTGGGTGGGTGTATCTAGTTCAGACTACTAGGTTTACTCTTTTGATTTCTGGGTGGGTAGACCTCTTGTATAGAAATTTTGATGATTGTATATATTGTGGCTAAAGCCACCACAGTTGTTACCTTTGCTCTGGATGTCACTGTACTATTTTGCAAACTCCCATGTTTTGGAAAGTTTTAGATGATGAAAACAATTATGTTTTATCTTGTTATTTGAAAAAGAAATGTTAGCGAACTTTATTTGAAAATAGTTTACCGACCGCACCTTATCATTTCTCACGTGACGACCTAAAATGATGGTTGGTATATTTTTTTTTTTTTTTTTGAAAGAGAAAAATAGTTTGGAGGTTATGAGTGATCAGAAAGAACTGAATCCAAATAGTGTTGTGAACTGGCCATTCAGAACTCTATGGTGATAATTTTCCTTCAGAAATTAATTACCGTGAAATGAATAACGGAGCGAAAAAAAAAAAGAAACAAAAAAAATTCCCATGGTTTCTGCTATTTAATTTATTACTATTAAACCTGTCATTATTTAGGGACGCCACAATTGGTGGTATCAGAGCAAAAGTTGGATTCTAGTGAACCTGTGCATGGTCTTACTATGTGAATGTTGTGTATCTCTGAAACTTGGAAGTAGGTTTCGGGGAGTGACGTTAAGTCACAAATTGTGCGTAATTCTACCTTCTTGTCTTAAGCAGGAAAGTGCAATTGATTTAGTAGAATTGTTGTGTGAATATATATATAGAGAGAGATATATTGTTATAACTGTCATAGCCTATATGGTACACTCTCTCAGTATAATTTCTTGGATACTAATAGCTTCCCTGCAGGTTAGGTATGGCAGGACGTGGTGGGGATCATAACCGTGATGTCCTCGACCGCATCACAGCTGTGCTGGAAACTCTAATGCAGGAACGTGATGTGGAGCCGGCATAGTATCGGGGACTCATGGCTTTCCGTAAGAACCACCCACCAAAGTTCAGTAGGGACTATGATCCAGATGGTGCTAGGTTATGGTTAGCTGAGACTGAGAAGATTTTCGAGGCGATGGGTTGCCTTGAGGAGCATAAGGTCCCTTATGCGACGTTCATGCTCCAAGGAGAAGCTGAGAACTGGTGGAAGTTCATGAAACCTACATTAGTAGCACCTGGAGGCGTGGGAATTTCTGGATTTGAAGCAGGGAAACATGTCCGTTGGAGAATACACGGCCAAATTTAATGAACTTCTACAGTACTGGCCTCAATTCCAAGATGCTCGGAATGAAGAAGACTTATGTGCTCAGTTTAAGAATGGGCTTCGACTGGAGATTCAACAAGCAGTTAGCTACATGCAGATTACTGATTTCAATCAACTGGTGACGAAGTGCCGAATATTTGAGGACAAGATGAAAGAGAGGCAAGCCAGAGGCTTTGGAGGACCACAAAGAAGCCACCCTTTTAGAGGAAATAGTAATAAGAGGATGAAGCCATATTCCAGCAACAAGGGGAAACAACCTATGGCTACGTCCAACATGAGCCAGTCAAAGGGGACTGGGGTACAGTGCTTTCAGTGCGGAGGACCGCATCTTAGGAGAAATTGCCCACAACTCCAGCAGACATAGGAAAATCGTTGCAATATTTGTGGCAAGGTAGGCCATTATGCTCGGGAGTGTAGAATGACTGGGAGACCAACGGTAACTGCCAACTCTAACACAGTCAACTGTGGATCTACTAATCCCACGATGAGCGGTAATGTTAGCAACAACAATAACACTAGTGGTGGAAGACAGAAGGTACCCTCCCGGGTATTTGCTATGAGTGGATCAGAAGTTGTTGCCTCCGACGATTTGATACAGGGTAAGTGTTTGATTGTTGATAAACTGCTAGATGTACTCTATGATTCGGGTGCCACGCACTCGTTCATATCTCATGCATGTGTGGAGAGGTTGGGGTTATGTACGACGGAGTTACCATATGATACCGTGGTGTCTACTCTGACTAACGAGCCTGTAACCACCTCTCAGATGTGTTTGAAGTGTCCTATAACTGTTGAGGGTCGATCTTTTATGGCGGATTTGATTTGCCTACCTTTAGCTCATCTAGATGTGATTTTGGGAATGGACTGGTTATCTACTAACCATATCTTTCTAAACTGCAAAGAGAAGATGCTAGTATTTGCTGGAAATGTAATTCCAAATGAACCATTGAAGGAGAATGGTGCCAACGATGGAGTGGGGGATGTTCGAACCTACATGGTGTTGTTCTCCATGAATGTGGAGGAGGTCTCTGAAGTTAGCAGTATATCGGTGGTGTTACAATTCCCAGAGGTCTTTCCTGATGACATTTGTAAATTACCACCTGAAAGAGAAGTGGAATTCATTATTGACTTGGTGCCTGGGGCGAATCTAGTGTCAATCGCGCCCTATAGGATGTCTCCCGTAGAACTAGCAGAGGTGAAGGCACAAGTGCAGGACCTCTTAAGTAAACAATTTGTTTGCCCAAGTGTATCACCGTGGGGAGCGCCGGTCTTACTGGTTAAAAAGAAGGATGGAAGCATGAGGATGTGCGTAGACTACCGACAGCTGAACAAAGTCACTATCAAGAACAAATATCCCCTGTCGAGGATAGATGATTTGAGTGACAAAAATTCCCATGGTTTCTGCTATTTAATTTATTACTATTAAACCAGTAATTATTTAGGGACGCCACAGTGAGGGTCCCTAAATTATGGATCAACTGCTAAAATTTCCCTTGAAAGTCATAACTTTCTCAAATGTATCATCCTAGCCAGACACCTCATCATCATCTCATGAAATATCGACAAATTAAAAAATGTTTCAAAGTGAAATTAACAAAAGCTAATTTATGCAGTAATTAGTACTTTTGTAACTACCTAGATGAAATTATCAGAAGGCAAAGCAACATTTCGGCACGAGAATAGAATTGATATCCAACATCAATACCTACCATTACAAGAAAAATTAAAACAACTGAATAAGGAACTACCAGCACAAGAGTTGATCAAGCAAATGACGAGATAATTATTTAAGAGAAACATTTACCAGTGTTAGAACTAGGAGAAAGAAAATATAGGCCAAGGGTAATAGCAATGTAAGAAGCCTATTGGCTACCAACCTGAAATGTTGCCAATTCTTTTCTCAGGATACAATATCTCATTATTTTCCATCATCTACCAAAAATCCCCAAATGGAGGATAGTGTTAATGGAGGATAGTGTTAAAGGAAAACAAATACATCTTAGAAAGTATAATTAAATTGATTTCAATTAATGAAATTAATCAAATCAAAACAAATAATAGTATAAATTACAGTAATAAATTAATATATTAATACACATTTAAAAAATAGTTAATTGTTTAGACTTAAAGTACATAGTCCTGTGCAAAGCTCAGGCTAAATTAATACATCCCCAAATGGTAGGCTATGTATGGATTTTTCCAAATAGCTAATCATGTGCTATTGAGGTAAGCCATTGAAGTGAGTGCTTACACAAGGTCATTCTTGAACCTTATTCTGCGAACATGATTAATTCGGTACTCATGAGTTAACGCATATCATGTTGGAAAAATAAAACTTCCACTAATAGTAGCAATTAGCAAAGAGAATGTTTTTGTACGTTCGTGAGAGACAAATTGACTCTCGCTAAATCTCTGAGACTTGCGCATAAAATAATGATCCAATTTTAGTTCAAACAGATAAATATGTTAGCTGGATTTCTCCACACACTAACATGTTAGCATGTGCGGAAACATGCCATTGATGGATGCCTACATTTATCTCACAAAGAATTTCATTATGTGTAATGCTATATTTTTTTTATATAATTTATACTATAAACTTTTCTAATACTTTAAAAAAATTATTAAATGAAAAAGTAAAAATATTTAACATATTAGAAACATAAAAAATTCTATATTTAACAAGTAGAAAAATTAATGATATTATAAAAAAATAGAATTGCCCATTCATTATTTGTTAATTAAGGTAGTATTTGATGGCATAGTATCATTTAAATAGTAGCATGCTTTTTATTGGTAGAGAACAAAGTATCATCCACTATATTATGCTATATATATCTTTTTACTCTATCTTAGTAACCACATAAAGAATTCAACTAATTCTCAAAATACAAACTAATGTACCATGTACAGAGTATAAGAAGGTGTCCTTGTTGCAGTCTATTTATTTATTGAAAAAAAAAACTCACTTATTTTAGTAAATCCTTTTTCTTAAAATAATTAACTATATTTTGTTAATAATATAACTAACATAGATTGCCACTATCAAAAAAAAATATATCCTGTGCCAAGCTCAGGCTAAAGTATTACTTTCAAAAGCAATTGAAACCTTTAATTAGATAGGGAAAAAAAGAAATTATATGTAATAAATGAGAGCAATCTAGAATTCAATGATTCCTATGAACGGATTTAAACACCATCTTTTGATTTTGATAACAGAAGATAAAATAAAAACAATATAGAATAGAGGGAAAATGAATGGTCCAATCATGTATCAACTGCCAACAAAACCCATCTGAATCAATTTAAAAAATACATGCAGCCTTTAACTAACTATAGGAAAAAAAAAAGTTTGCCAATTGCCCTTGAAAAAGATAATGCTTGGGGAGTTTCAATTATTTCAAGGAACGGTTTTATCATTTATTACTTGCTCAATTTTCTAAGAGCGTTGAGGCATAAGGTTTCATGTTCTTATAAATATCTAACCAAAGTCAACATGATTAAACAAATAAAAGTTTCAGCTATGAAACTCATAATTTAGTATCATAAAAAGGTATGGCAGATGATAACAGGCCTTGCATGAAAGCTAATATGTAATGCTAATATGACCAGGACAAGAAACATTCAACAGATTTAAAACTGAAAGCTAATATGTAATGCTAACATGTACAAGCTAATATGACCATCAATGTTAATTTAAAACTGAAAGCTAATATGTAATGCTAACATGACCAGGACAAGAAACATTCAACAGAATCATAACAGGCCTTGCATGAAAGCTCATTTAAGATTAGAAAAATACCTAGTGTATGCTGAAATTATTTCATCTTTTGTGAAACTATCGTCTTGAGAGCCAATCTCATGAAGATATAGACAATCTGGATTGCTGCAAGGCTGGTCATCAAGATCTATCCCCAATCAAGCTTTAACTAATGAAAGAACAAATTATAATTCATAAGGAATTAGTAATTTTCAAACCATGTTTCTGAGCCATGCATGACGATATTTAGTGGTTCCAAAACAAGCCCTGCAAATGCATATATAAATTAAAACCCCTGCCCTTTGCACAAATTAAAAAAATCCAAAAATTACTATTGAATAAAACCAAGACACACATTGACATAACAATACAGTGAAACACACATTTCAATTTCAACATGTGCAAAAAGGTCATTAACTAATAAGAACTACAATCAAGGTCATTAACTAATAAGAACTACAATCAAATAAGAGAGAAAATTATACCTTGATCTTGGTCAACATTATCTTGAACCTATCAAAATCATTGAGGGATGCCCTTCTCTTTCTGACAATGAGTTTCCCTGCCCCCATGAACTCTTCTCTCACTTGGTCTTAACATCTGTTCATTAAAAAGTAACATAAACAAATATTTTCAACTATAACCTAATGATAAAATTAACAATAACAATAATCGATAGAAAAGCAACGAAACAACATCCTCCATGGCTTTGACAAGATCTTTCTTCTTAGGGACCCTCTTAATGTCAATCTTAATGTCGGTTAGGGAAAGCCTTTTGAAATTGACTTGGGACCTCACCATATCAGGGTGATGTGCCATCATTTTCTTCTATTTTCTAAACCCTTTTTGCACCATTTTAATTACTGATTGGTCTTAATTGTCAATTAATTAGGCAGTTTTATTATTTGGGCTCATTTAGCTAATTTGATATTTTTAATCTAATTTCAGGAATTAATGAAACTTTGGGCTTAATCCAGATTTTGGTTATCGACTTGAAGAGGGCAAATAAAGCAGCGCTTACCTTAGTTAATTTCTAATTAGGAAATTTCGCAATTTTATTATGTTGTTCAGTGTTTATTTCTTTTTGGCCCAGAGTATTGTAACCTCAGATGGTCCAGCCCTCAGCAACAACAACAGCAGCCTGCTCCTTCCTTCCAAAATGCTGCTGGCCCAAGCAGACCATACATTCCTCCACCAATCCAACAACAACAACAACCCCAGAAACAGCCAACAATTGAGGCCCCTCCACAACCTTCCCTCGAAGAACTTGTGAGGCAAATGACTATGCAGAACATGCAGTTTCAGCAAGAGACCAGAGCCTCCATTCAGAGCTTAACCAATCAGATGGGACAATTGGCTACCCAATTGAATCAACAACAGTCCCAGAATTCTGACAAGCTGCCTTCTCAAGCTGTCCAAAATCCCAAAAATGTCAGTGCCATTTCATTGAGGTCGGGAAAGCAGTGTCAAGGACCTCAACCCATAGCACCTTCCTCATCTGCAAATGAACCTGCCAAACTTCACTCTACTCCAGAAAAAGGTGATGACAAAAATTTACCTAACAATTTCTGTGCAGGTGAATCTTCTTCCACAGGTAATTCTGATTTGCAGAAGCAGCACATTCCCCCTCTTCCATTCCCTCCAAGAGCAGTTTCCAACAAAAAAATGGAAGAGGCAGAGAAAGAGATCTTGGAAACGTTTAGAAAAGTAGAGGTAAACATACCTCTGTTGGATGCAATAAAGCAAATTCCAAGATATGCCAAATTCTTGAAGGAGCTGTGCACTAATAAGCGGAAGCTTAAAGGAAGTGAACGAATTAGCATGGGCAGAAATGTCTCCGCATTGATTGGTAAATCTGTTCCTCAAATTCCTGAAAAATGCAAAGATCCAGGTACATTCAGCATACCTTGTATTATAGGGAATAGTAAGTTTGACAATGCCATGCTAGATTTAGGAGCCTCTGTTAGTGTTATGCCTCTGTCAATTTTTAATTCTCTATCTCTAGGTCCCTTGCACTCAACTGATGTGGTAATTCATTTAGCTAATAGAAGTGTTGCCTATCCTGTTGGTTTCATAGAAGATGTCTTAGTTAGAGTTGGTGAACTGATTTTCCCTGTTGATTTTTATATCTTGAATATGGAAGATGGATTTTCTCAAGGATCAGTTCCCATCATTCTAGGCAGACCCTTTATGAAAACTGCTAGAACTAAGATAGATGTTTATGCAGGCATACTGTCTATGGAGTTTGGTGATATAACTGTTCATTTTAATATTCTGGATGCTATGAAATACCCATCTGAAGATCTTTCTGTATTTCGTGCTGAAATAATTGACCATGTTGTTGATGAATACATGACTGATCTTTATTCTAATCTGCATGCCTCTCACTCTTCATGCATTGAGTCTGAAATTGTACTTGATCATATGTCTAAATTTGATGCTGAGAGTGAATCTGAGAGTGATATTGATTGCATGTCTGGTGGTGGTGTTTTACCTCTCGAGATTGATTTTATAGAGTCAAATAGGACTAACCATGTTTCAGGAAGTACACATACCTTTGACTTTCTTTATGAGGTAAAGGCTGAGAAACCATCTCCTTCTACCACTGTCCAGCCGACCACACCAGAATTGAAGCCTCTGCCATCAAGTTTAAAATACGCTTACTTGGATGACAGCAAGAGTTTTCCAGTGATTATATCTGCCTCCCTTGCTGATGAGCAAGAGGAGAAGTTGTTGTCAATTCTCAAGAAGCATAAGAAGGCTATAGGCTGGACCTTGGCGGACATTCCTGGTATTAGCCCATCCACATGTATGCATCGAATAAATTTAGAGGATGGAGCTAAACCAGTAAGACAGCCACAAAGAAGACTCAACCCGGTGATTCTTGATGTAGTGAAGAAGGAGATAACCAAGCTTTTGCAAGCTAGAATCATTTATCCTATCTCCGACAGTCAATGGGTGAGTCCCGTCCAGGTAGTCCCGAAGAAGACCAGCTTCACAGTGATCAGAAATGAGAAGGATGAGCTGATTCCTACTCGGGTGCAGAACAGTTGGAGAGTCTGCATTGACTATAGGAGGTCGAACCAGGTTACCAAAAAGGACCATTTTCCCCTGCCATTCATTGACTAGATGCTTGAACGCCTGGCAGGTAAATCCCACTACTGTTTCCTTGATGGTTTTTCTGGTTATATGCAAATTACTATTGCTCCTGAGGATCAGGAAAAAACCACATTCACCTGCCCCTTCGGCACTTTTGCTTATAGGAGGATGCCTTTCGGCCTGTGCAATGCCCCTGGTACCTTCCAGCGGTGCATGATTAGTATTTTTAGTGATTTTTTAGAAAATTGCATAGAGGTGTTTATGGATGATTTCACTGTATATGGATCCTCTTTTGATGGTTGTTTGAATAGTTTGGAAAAAGTTTTGAATAGATGCATTGAAACTAACCTTGTTCTAAATTTTGAAAAATGTCATTTTATAGTTGAGCAAGGTATAGTTTTAGGCCACATTATTTCTAATAAGGGTATTGAAGTAGATCCTGCAAAAATTTTTGTTATTTCACAATTGCCTTACCCCTCTTGTGTGCGAGAGGTGCGATATTTTCTTGGTCATGCAGGATTCTATAGGCGCTTTATAAGGGATTTTAGCAAAGTAGCCCTTCCACTGTCCAACTTGTTGCAAAAGGAGGTGGAGTTTGACTTTAATGACAGATGCAAAGAGGCTTTTGATTGCCTCAAAAGAGCGTTAACTACCACCCCCATCATCCAGGCACCCGATTGGACAGCCCCTTTTGAACTTATGTGTGATGCATCAAATTATGCATTGGGGGTTGTCCTTGCTCAGAAAATTGATAAATTGCCCAGGGTGGTATATTATGCTTCTAGGACTTTAGATGCTGCCCAAGCGAATTATACTACTACTGAGAAAGAGCTTCTAGCCATAGTTTTTGCTCTTGAAAAATTTCGATCTTATTTGCTTGGTACCCGCATTATTGTTTATACTGACCATGCAGCTCTAAAGTACTTGTTGAAGAAGGCTGATTCTAAGCCTAGGTTGATCCGATGGATGCTCTGGCTCCAAGAGTTTGACTTGGAGATCCGTGATAGGAGCGGAGCACAAAATCTAGTTGCTGATCATTTGATTCGGATCGAACGTGTATCTGATGCAGATTCACCTATTCGGGATGATTTCCCGGATGATCATTTGTATATATTGTATAGTATTTCTGACTCTCTTTCTACTCCCTGGTTTGCTAACATTGTCAATTATTTAGTTGCCTCTGTTTTTCCTCCCTTAGCATCTAAGGCCCAAAAAGATAAAATTAAAAGTGATGCTAAGCATTTTATTTGGGATGACCCCTACATGGTGGAAATTGTGCAGTGATCAGGTAATTAGACGATGCATTCCAGATCATGAGACTGACTCAGTCCTGCAGTTCTGTCATTCTTCCGCACCGGGAGGTCATCTAGGTGTTCAAAGGACAACTCGCAAAGTGCTTGATTGTGGTTTTTATTGGCCCACCATCTTTAAAGATGTGTGGAAGGTCTGCAACACTTGTGAGCAGTGTCAGAGAGCAGGAAATACACTTACATGGCGACAACAAATGCCTCAGCAACCTATGTTATTCTGTGAGGTGTTTGATGTTTGGGGTATAGATTTCATGGGCCCTTTTCCTGTCTCTTTTGGTTATGTTTACATTCTCCTTGCAGTTGACTATGTTTCAAAATGGGTGGAAGCCAAGCCCACTAGAACTAATGATGCTAAAGTTGTTGCAGACTTTGTCAGGTCTAATCTGTTTTGCAGGTTTGGAGTACCTAAAGCAATTGTTAGTGATCAAGGAACCCATTTTTGCAACAGGACAATGCATGCCCTGCTTAAAAAGTACGGGGTGGTACACAGGGTATCCACACCATACCACCCCCAGACCAATGGACAGGCAGAAATTTCTAACTCGAAAATCAAGCGAATTTTAGAGAAGATTGTGCAGCCAAGCAGGAAAGATTGGAGTACCAGGCTTGATGATGCTCTCTGGGCACATCGGACTGCCTACAAAGCACCCATAGGAATGTCTCCTTATCGGGTTGTCTTTGGAAAGGCATGTCATCTTCCAGTGGAAATTGAGCACAAAGCTTACTGGGCAGTGAAGACTTGCAACTTCTCTATGGATCGAGCTGGTGAGGAAAGAAAGTTGCAACTGAGTGAGTTAGATGAAATCCGCCTAGAAGCCTACGAGAATGCCAAGTTCTACAAAGAAAAGACCAAGAAGTTCCATGATAGCATGATAGTTAAAAAGGACTTCATGGTTGGGCAAAAAGTGTTATTGTATAATTCTAGGCTTGGACTCATGAGTGGTAAGTTGAGGTCTAAATGGATTGGTCCTTTTGTTGTTACTAATGTTTTTCCTTATGGTACAGTTGAGATCAAAAGCAACTCCACAAACAAGAGCTTCAAGGTCAACGGACATCGACTTAAGCCATTCCTCATGAACCCTTCTTTAGTGGACGTAGTGGTGGAAGAGACTTCCTTACTCCACCCTACTCTTCCTCCACCATGACTTAGGGAGTTTTTCTTTTCCTACCTCCTTCTTTGCTTTTATTACACTTGTCCGATTCTCTTTGATGATTTAATTGTTTTTAATCTTTTAATTGTGCTACATTGAGGACAATGTGTTGTTTAAGTATGGGGGGAGTGTTCTTTGGTTTGCTAGTTTTGTTGGTTTTGTTAATTTGTTAGTTGTGTTAATTTGTTAATGTTGTTAGTTTCGTCGGATTTTTAGTTTAATATTTTGGGTTAATTTTGTGTGCATGTACAACTTTGCATGTTTTTCTTTGAATTATAGGATATGTTCAAGAAATGGGTAATTATTTTGAAAATAAAAGTTCTTGACATTTTGTGACTTGAAATCCTTGATTCTCCTCTACATGTCATGATAGTTTTGAAAGCTCAATTTGAAAGTGATGAGTTTACCTTTGTGAGAATTTGAGCCATCCATTATCATAATCATTTGGTGTGTTTTGCCCCATTGATTGCTTGCACAATAGCCTTGGCTTGATTCTTGTTGATGCTTCCTAATTCACATGCATATTTGGAAATGATTGAGGCAATTTTGTTCTTATAAGCTTCTAGCCAAATGGACTTACCTTGAATTAATTCCTTTGATAGCCCTTTTGAGCCTTGTTTCCCTTTCCTTGTTTTGAAGCTCACTACAAGCCTTAAATGAAAAACCATGATATCACCATATCCTTAAGGAATTTTGGAGCTTTGGAATTGTTTTGGGAATAAGTGTGGGGGGTTTTTTGTTTCATTGGATAACTTGTTTTGTTGGCTATGCTTCGTGATGTATTTTGGGCCATACTTGATGTACATTGTATATTGGTTAAATGTTGGACATGCTGAATGAAATGTTGTTTCTCAAAGGCTATAGAGTAAAAAAATAAAATTCGAAAAAAAAAAGAAGAAGAAAAAGAAAAGCAATAAAGTTGAGTGAATAAGATCTTAAATGGCACAAGAATGATGAAACTCTTGGTTCTACTCTTTATGTTTAATTTTTATCTTTACTTCTTTTTATTTTCTTATTTTTTTTCTTAATATGCACTTATTCCCCATTGCTCCTCTATTTCTTTGGGATTTAGCTACTTATTCCATATTTCTCCATACCTTGTCCTTGGCCCCATTACAACCTTAAAAGACCTTTTGATCCTCATGTGCTTGTGTTTGTGGGTTAATTGTCAATTTTAGAATCTTGCCAAGTTTATGTGGTGTTTGCTTTCATGGGTGCTTTGAGGGTAAATAGTAGCCTAGACACTTGAGAGATAGAGTGTATATCTTGTGAGGCTTTATCACTTTTCATTCTTGAGCTGATTAACTATTTTGCCATGATTGGGTTGCTTGGATGATTTTCATGAATGTCTAGACTTTTTGGATCTCCTTATGTTAGATGTTACTCATTCCTTTCATTCCTTGATGTTCATTGAGAAATATGTGAATGTTTTTGTCTGTCTCTCTTTGATATCCTTGGATTTTGTTCTTTGTTTCATTTTGCCCAGGAGTGCAAAAGGCTAAGTATGGGGGGTTTTGATGTGCCATCATTTTCTTCTATTTTCTAAACCCTTTTTGCACCATTTTAATTACTGATTGGTCTTAATTGTCAATTAATTAGGCAGTTTTATTATTTGGGCTCATTTAGCTAATTTGATGTTTTTAATCTAATTTCAGGAATTAATGAAACATTGGGCTTAATCCAGATTTTGGTTATGGACTTGAAGAGGGCAAATAAAGCAGCACTTACCTTAGTTAATTTCCAATTAGGAAATTTTGCAATTTTATTATGTTGTTCAGTGTTTATTTCGTTTTGGGCCAGAGTATTGTAATAGGGCCCAGTGACTTTGAGTGACTCTTTTTAAATAGCAGCCTTGGGATTCGTGTAAGGCATTTTGGGAGGCTATTCATTATTCAGAGCTTTTGTTTTAGGGTTTTACGTTTTCTGCTTTGATGCTACTGTTCACTTAATGCAATTTTACATTTTCTGCTTCTAATTACAGTTTCGTTCTTGCTTCTTCTTCTACTCTCATTTACGTTTCTGTTTCATTTACATTTCTATTCATTTACGTTTCTGTTTCATGTTTCATTTGCGTTTTCTATTTGAATCCATGGAAGACTAGATTTTCTGGTGTTGTTTCCTTTTGAGGACGAAGCCCAACTCTCTTTGAGGTTTCGCTTGTAATGTGGTTTCCTGGAAGTTTTCCCTTCACCAGTTATCCCAATTTCGTGAATATTAATCAATGCACTCTTCGTGTTCGATTAATTGCCTCTGAGCCTAACTTGCGTTCATGCTTAATGGACGAAGGGCTAACTGGTGTATGTGGTGTCTAATCACGTATTGAAAACCCTAAGTTGATTTTCGCTTAGTAAATTGAAATAGGGTTGGATTAAGTGGTTGACTGTTAGGGACGAATTCTCCATAACCCAGGATAAGAGAATGGCTTCTGAATCAGAGGAAACAACCCGTTTTTAATATTAGTAGTTTCGTATTCCAGTTTACTTGTTCTGCTCTTTCATTACCAAACAACCAAACCCCCCCCCCCCCAATCGTTACTGTTACTGCAAGTATATTATGAACATTTGGTTTGTCACTGCTCGTTGGGAAACGACCTAGGATCACTTCCTAGTTACTGCATTTTCATGTTTATTTGATTCGGGTACGGCCTCGATCACAGGGGCATTGACAAGAGCCTAATATTATTAGGATTATCAACAAAGCAAGAACTAATTCTAAGAAAGCATGCAAATGGATGTGTGTAAATGTGAATAAAGGTAAGAACTTGGGTGGTGGTGGGGGAGTTACTCTGTTCTGGTCAATGACGTCAACAATGACAACGAGCCTGCCATATTCCTTACCGTAGTTGATTTGGGCAACCCTCCCAATCTCAACATACCTCTTGAAAGGCTAAACAAGAAACAAAGAAAACACAGTTAAAATACGACAATATGAAAGAGAAGAAGTAGCGTAGAGTGAAAAAGAGAGGGAGAGGAATCACCATTTTGGCTGTAGATTGCAGAGAGGCAGACACGGTACATGCATCAAGGCGAAGCCACCTTCTCCGAGCTGGCGCACGATGCGAAAGCATTTCTCGTTGATCCAAACATCACCTCCACCGTTCACGAAGTCGTAAAGTGCGTTTAACCCGGACTCCAAGCTGACGCGTGAGGGGTGGAGCATCTCGAAGGCGAGGTTGCAGCGTAGGGCGCGCGACGTGATGCCGTAGGGGGCGGAGTTGATGTTGTGTTGGTTGTTGATGATTTTTCCGATTGTTGGTGTGGAAGCAAAGCTTCATGATGAATCAACAATGATTCAAAGGTGTTTTGATGATAACAATAATGACAACAAAAGATGATGACAAAGGTGATGAACAAAAAGCTCAAAAGATCAAAGAACAACTCAAGTGAATCAAAGAACATCTCAAGTAAATCAAGAACAAGTCAAGAGTTCAAGAATCAAGGAGAATTCAAGACTCAAGAAGAAAGCCTAGAATCAAGAATCAAGACTCAAGATCTCAAGAATTAAGATCAAGATTCAAGACTTAAGATTCAAGAATGAAGAAAAGACTCAATCAAGATAAGTATTAAAAAGTTTTTTCAAAACTTTGAATAGCACATGAGTTTTTGACACAACCTTTACCAAAGAGTTTTTACTCTCTGGTAATCGATTACCATATTGTTGTAATCGATTACCAGTAGCAAAATGAGTTTGAAAAAGTTTTCAAACTGAATTTACAACGTTCCAAATATTTTCAAAAGTCTGTAATCGATTAAAATGTTTTGGTAATCGATTACCAGTGTCCTTGAACGTTGAAATTCAAATTTAAAAATGAAGAGTCACATTGTTTCACTCAAAAGCTTTGTGTAATCGATTACACTTATTTGGTAATCGATTACCAGTGTTTGTTTCTGAAAAATCTAAAGATGTAACTCTTCAAAAAGGTTTTGACTTTTTCAAATGGGTTTTAAGTTTTTCTAAAAGTTATAACTCTTCTGAATGTCCTTCTTGACCAGACATGAAGAGTCTATAAAAGCAAGGCTTTTTTTTGCATTTTCTATCAATCTTTCTAACAACAATCTTGAATACTTTTCCAATCATTTCATTACAATCCTTTACAAGCCTTGAATCTCTTTGAACTTCTTCTTCTTCTTTGTACCAAAAGCTTTCTGAAGTTTTCTGGTTTTCTAAACCTTGAAAACTTGTGTTATTCATCTTTTTCATTCTCTTCTCCTTTTGCCAAAAAGAATTCGCCAAGGACTAACCGCCTGAATTCTTTTTATGTCTCTCTTCTCCCTTTTCCAAAAAAACAAAGGACTAACCGCCTGAATTCTTTTGTGTCTCCCTTCTCCCTTGTCAAAGAATTCAAAACGACACAGTCTGAGAATTCTTTTGATTCTTCCCATTCCCTAATACAAAAGCGTTCAAAGGTTTAACCGCCTGAGAATTCTTTTGTATCCCCCATTCACAAAGTATCAAAGGTTTAACAGCCTGAGATCTTTTTCTTAACACATTGGAGGGTACATCCTTTGTGGTACAAGTAGAGGGTACATCTACTTGGGTTTGACTGAGAACAAGAGAGGGTACATCTCTTGTGGATCAGTTCTAGTGGGGGGTACATCCACTAGGTTCAAAGAGAACAAGGGAGGGTACATTCCTTGTGGATCTTTGCTTGTAAAAGGATTTTTACAAGTTTGAAAGAAATCTCAAGGACCGCAGGTCGCTTGGGGACTGGAGGTAGGCACGGGTTGTTGCCGAACTAGTATAAAAACTCTTGTGTGTTTGTTTCCTTCTTCCCTACTCTTTTACTTTCCGCTGGGCATTTAATTTTCACTTTTAATTTCTGTTAAGTTTCTCTTCTACTCCATATTCTCTTAACAACAAAAGTAAAATCCTTAAAAGAGTAATTTTTAATTGGTAAAGTTTTAGGAATAATTAATTCAGCCCCCCCCCCCCCTTCTTAATTATCCTGAGGCCGCTCGATCCAACAGTTGGTATAGATTTGAGAAGAATGCAGTGTAAATGATGGATTAGGGTGAATGTTTTAGGGATTTTGAAATTGTGAGGAGTGAAGGAGCGTGTGACTGTGAGAAGAAAGAGAGAGTGACCATTCAAAAAATTCGACAAAGTGAGTGTGCTGCCCAACAAGAGAAAGAAAGCGAAAAGGTTGCACTGCCCAATGAAAGAATGAGAAAGTGTAAACATTTAAAGATGGTTTTTTTTTTACAAAACCATCTTTGTATATAACTCAATTAGTACAGTTTTTGAATAACCATACTTAAACTCATAATATTAATGTGTTTAATTACAATACTGCCATTACCTTATTTTCAAAGACATATATGGCCGACCGTAGTTATTAGTGCGTCGTAATAAACAATTATTTTAGTAGTGCATGTTTATTTTAGAATAGTCTTGAAATAATTTCTAGCCTGATCAATAACATGAACAGTGTTGAACATTTCATCTAATTCTTTGTTAATCTTCATCATTATGTTAGACATTTTCTTCCAGTTTTGTTGATGTTCATCCATGGTTTATAAACTCTATTTACAATATAAACATGACATTAATATGCATGATAGATTTGACATACCAATATGATATTCCTATTTTGGGGGCTTAAGGCTGTGGCAAAATTCTCACACCATCACAAAGTCCCATTAACAAGCACATACACACAAAACCATGCAAACTAGAAACAATATTGTGCAACCAAAGCCTATTTTCTAACAGTGTGTACATGAAGCTACTATCATATACATGACCCAGAAGGCCACAACTATATACAACAAGATGCACTATTATAGCTTAAAAACACATGTATAATTTAACTTCCATGGTAATAACCACAAACCAAGCAAAAATATAGAACAAACAACAACACTATCATAGCTTACAACACAAGCTTCATTAGAGAATCGCAATAACAACAACACTAACATTTACATCATTATCAATTTCAGAGAGTACATTTTCAGACATAAAGCAAACGCATTGCGATGCTATCACCACATCACCCGTGTTTCATCTTCTCGAAACCAAATAGGACTTATTTGTCACAAGGTATGGAGAAGACGAAACACAACTAAGGTGGTGACGACAGAACATTGGAATGTGAGGAAGAAGAGGTGCGAGGAATAGGATGTGTTGACGGCTTACCTGCTAAGGGAGCAAATGCAGCGGAGATGCAAAGAGGCGCGAGGAGGCACGAGGAGGAGAACAGGTGAGGAGGCGAACAAACAAGAATGCAAGGAAGAGTGCGCACGAGAGAAAATATGGCTCGTAGAGACATTTCAAATATTTTTAAATGTAGGTTTTAACATCGGTTTCTACTAAAAACCGATGCATTGATTTTTAGTAAAAAAAAGTTGATGTTAACATTAGCATCACATAGTTAACATTGATTTTTCGGAAAACCAATGTTAACGAAGTCACATTATTTACAATATTGCCACCGCATTTTTGTTAACATTATTGGTTTTATCGAAAACCGATGTTAAGGCAATGATGTTAAATGTATATTTTGTAGTAGTGACTTACTATTTTCACTCAAACATTCTAAAGTATGCAAAATCGGGGTGTTACATTATTGACATCAAATACCACTTCATTCTTTCTAAGAAGAGGTTCGATGTCCAAAAAGTTGATACGAGGAAGAATCCAACTAATATATTCACGAAGCTTATTCCAAGAAGCAAGTTCATGCACTGTCTGGATCTACGTAACGTACATTGTTGAAAATGATTTGAGTTACTTGTAATTCAAAAATGTTATTGAAAATGATTTGAGTTACTTGCTTCTATATTGGTCATCCAATATTTTATAATCTAGTGGAGTGCCCAGTCACACAGAATGAAATGTCTACTCTGATAGTTCATTGACATAGGTTATGTTGTAATTGTAATTATTTGTCTATTTTTTTAGTTAGTCAGTTAGTTGTTGTCTCCTTTATTAGAAGCTTTGTATTTTGGATTCAGTGAACTTGAGAGTGCTTTGAACCCTAAACCCTAAATCCCTTCATTGTAAATTTTGTTATTCACAATAAACTTAATAATTTTGAGCAACATTTTTCTTCTCTTTCTATCATCTGAACTTTTCTGTTCGAATATAACTTTTCTAATATTTTCTAAAAAAAACAGACAAAATATTTTAGAAGGACAAAATTCAAATTTTATGAATTTTATAAGGAAAAAAAATATTTTAGCCTATTATAAATTTGGTGGATGCACGTCGATACACATCATAAAGCATAGGCAATAGAATTAGTTATAGTGTGCAAAATACGAGGTAGAGCAAGATAATGATGAAAAGTTTATATATTGATGTGAACAGACCATGTGTGAGCAGCATTATTCACACCCTCAACTTGGTGCAGCTCCACCAACATGGAACTAACCGTGAATCTAATGCTCTTGTCCTTGGTTTAACTTGTTGAGACACGAATGTTGGACATTTTAGTGTAATTGATCTCTTTGTTATGTTAAAATAAGAGTGCACGCTTGTTTTAATGTAATAACGAGATGTTCGGTTTAGGCAAATGGTTGGAAGTTACATGGAAGTTACTAAAACTTCTATCAACGGCAGTTTTTAAAAAGAAATAACTTCCATCAACCGCCAAAAACCACCTTTTCTTTGATCATAAATAATCATTCTGGTTCAGAAAGCATAACGGGTGACAAAATATACAAGACCAAAACAAAACTCTTGAATTATAATCTTCTGATTTTATCCGATTGAACAATTTTGGTTGAACCCCAAAATTTGATTCAATCTGAAAGTGTTATACACAACTTCAGATTTATCCAGTATCATCTCGATTTTTCAAATTAACCAACAAAAGATTGAATCAAATCTTTCGAGATGACGAATGATAGTTCGAAGATGACAAGCAAGTTTGCGAAGTTGGACAAGTTTGAAGGGCAGGATTTCAGAAGATGGCAGAAGAAGATGCACTTTCTCTTGACAACATTGAATGTGGTGTATGTGCTGAGTACACCGATGCCGGTGTTTATGGAAGACGAAACTCTGGATCAAACAAGGAAGCGTTCGAAATGGGAGAACGACGATTACATTTGTCGTGGACACATTCTGAACGGTATGTCTGACTCTCTCTTTGATATTTATCAAAATGTTGAGTCTGCTAAGGAATTATGGGACTCTCTTGAATCCAAGTATATGGCAGAAGATGCTTCAAGTAACAAATTCTTAGTTAGTAATTTCTTTAATTACAAAATGATTGATTCGAGGCCTGTTATGGAACAATATAATGAACTGCTGCGGATTTTGGGTCAGTTTACTCAACATGATTTGAAAATGGATGAATCCATTGCAGTTTCATCTATAATTGATAAACTGCCTTCTTCTTGGAAAGACTTCAAGCATACCTTGAAACATAAGAAGGAAGAGTTGACTCTGGTTCAACTCGGTAGTCATTTCATGATTGAGGAGTTGCTGAGGGCTCAGGAAATTGACAAAGTCAATGATAAAAAACGTAGCAGGTTCCTTTTCCGTTAATATGGTAGAGGAAAGTGGAACAGTTAAGCAAAATTATAATGCTAAAGGTAACAAACGCAAATTTCAAGGAAATAAGAACAAAGGTCCAAACAAACAGACAAAATTGTCATGTTGGAAGTGTGGGAAACCTGGTCATTTAAAGAGGGATTGTCGAGTGTTCAAAGGAAAGAACAAGACTGGTCCAAGTGGGTCTAATGGTCCTGAAAAGCAACAAGGATGATGACGTTGCTTGGTGGTTTGATTCGGGAGCAACAAGCCATGTGTGCAAAGATTGTCGTTGGTTCAAGGAATTTAGACCTATCGATGATGGCTCTATTGTGAAGATGGACAATGTTGCAACTGAACCAATCCTAGGATTAGGTTGTGTGAATTTTTTTTTTACTTCCGAAAAAAGTTTGTATTTGGATAATGTCTTATTTTTACCTAGTATTCGTAAGAACTTATTGTCTGGTATGGTTTTAAATAATTGTGGTTTCAAGCAAGTACTTGAAAGTGACAAGTACATCTTGTCAAGACATGGTTCGTTTGTTGGATTTGGTTATCGTTGTAATGGAATGCTTAAATTAAACATTGATGTTCATTTTGTTCATGAATATGTTTGTATGGCCTCGTGTAGTTCTATAATTAATATGACAAAATCAGAAATTTGGCATGCTAGATTAGGACATGTTCATTACAAAAGATTAAAAGATATGTCAAAAACAAGTATGATTCCTCCTTTTGATATGAACATTGAAAAATGCAAAACTTGCATGTTGACCAAGACCACTAGGAAACCTTTTAAGGATGTTAAAAGTGAGACTAAAGTCTCAGACCTTATTCATAGTGATTTGTGTGATTTGCATGCTACTCCATCATTAGGTCATAAAAAAAATATCTTGTTACTTTTATTGATGATGCATCAAGGTATTGTTATGTATATTTATTAAATACAAAAGATGAAGCTCTTGATAAATTTAAAATTTATAAGAAAGAGGTAGAACTTCATCAAAATGGGCTAATTAAAACTCTTCGTACGGATAGGGGAGGTGAGTATTATGATCCGGTTTATTTTCAATCTACTGGAATAATACATCAAACTACAGCTCCCTATACACCACAACAGAATCGTGTAGCCGAAAGGAAGAATAGAACCTTGAAAGAAATGATGAATTCCATGTTATCCTATTCGGGTTTAAGTGAAGGATTTTCGGGTGAGGCTATGTTGACAGCCTGTTACTTGTTGAACCGAATTCCTAACAAAAGGAATAAGGTTACCCCATATGAACTTTGGCACAAAAAGACACCAAATTTGAGTTATCTCAAAATTTGGGGATGTAGGGCTGTAGTCAGGCTTACAGAACCTAAAAGGAAAACCATAGGTGAAAGAGGTATAGATTGCATATTTATTGGATATGCTGAACATTCTAAAGCATATAGATTTATGTGCTAGAATCTAATGATTCTGTTGCTGTGAACTCGGTTATAGAGTCACGGGATGCTATCTTTGATGAACAAAGATTTACATCTATACCTAGGCCAAAGGACATGAATTCCATGTCGAAAGTCTCAGTTAATATTGAGGATATACCTTCAACTAGTACTGAAACTAGAAAGAGTACGAGAGTAAGAAAGGCTAAGTAATTTGGTGATGACTTTCAACTCTATTTGGTTGAAGGGTCAAGGAATGATATTGAATTTCAATATCAATATTGCCTTAATGTTGAGGAAGACCCAAAGACTTTTAGTGAAGCAATGGCTTCAAGGGATATTGTATTCTGGAAAGAAGCAATCCAAAGTGAGATGGATTCCATCATGCAAAATAATACCTGGAAATTGGTTGACTTACCTCCTGGATCTAAGCCATTAGGATGTAAGATGATCTTTAGGAGAAAGATGAAAGTGGATGGTACTGTTGACAAGTACAAAGCCAGATTGGTTATCCAAGACTTTAGGCAAAAGAAGGGTATTGATTTTTTCGATACATATGCTCCTGTTGCTAGGATATCCACTATTAGACTGTTGTTAGCACTTGCTGCTATCCACAATCTGGTGATTCACCAAATGGATGTGAAAACTGCATTCTTAAATGGTGAATTGGATGAAGAGATATACATGAAACAACCTGAAGGGTTTGTTATGCCAGGAAATGAAAATAAGGTGTGTAAACTGATGAAATCTCTTTATGGCTTGAAACAAGCGCCTAAACAATGGCATCAAAAATTTGATGAGGTTGTGTTGTCTAGTGGTTTTGTTCTAAACCAAGCAGATAAATGTCTATACAGCAAGTTTGATACTCATGGCAAAGGAGTTATCATTTGTCTGTATGTAGACGACATGTTGATCTTTGGTACCGACCAAGATCAAGTTGATGAAACTAAGGAATTTTTTTCTTCTAAGTTTGATATGAAAGATATGGGGGAGGCGGATGTGATCTTAGGAATAAAGATCAAACGTGGAAACAATGGCATTTCCATCTCTCAATCACATTATATTGAGAAGATATTGGAGAAATTTAATTTTAAAGATTGTTCTCCGATAAGTACTCCCATTGATCCTAACCTGAAGCTATTACCTAATAAAGGTGTAGCAGTGTCTCAACTTGAATACTCAAGGGCGATAGGATCACTCATGTATGCAATGATTAGTACTAGGCCTGATATAGCTTATGTTGTTGCTAAACTTAGTAGGTTTAGAAGTAATCCCAGTTCTCAACATTGGCAAGCTATGAATAGAGTATTCAAGTACTTAAAGGGAACCATTGACTATGGTTTGACATATACTGGATTTCCTTTGGTTATTGAAGGTTACTCTGATGCAAGTTGGATAACCAATATGGAAGATTATTCATCCACAAGTGGTTGGGTATTCCTCCTTGGAGGAGGTGCTATCTCTTGGGCATCCAAGAAACAGACCTGCATTACAAATTCAACAATGGAATCTGAATTTGTAGCTTTAGCAGCAGCTGGTAAAGAAGCTGAGTGGCTAAGAAATCTGATCTATGAGATTCCATTGTGGCCCAAACCTATACCTCCCATGTCTATCAAGTGCGATAGTCAGGCTACTTTGGCTAAGGCATATAGTCAAGTGTATAATGGGAAGTCTAGACACTTGGGTGTTAGACACAACATGGTTCGGGAGTTAATCATGCATGGTGTGATATCAGTGGAGTTTGTGAGAACTCAGCATAATTTGGCCGATCATTTAACCAAAGGGTTAAGTAGAGATCTCGTGAAAAGGTTGGCTGTGGGATTAGGATTAAAGTCCATCTGAAATCTCTTATGTTAAGATACCCAATTCCCATCTAATATAACATTAGGTGCTAAATTCAATGTGGAAAGCTTAACATGTAGAGATTGGAACACATCATCGAAAGTATCCCAAAAGGTATGTGTTCGGTTCTGTAAGTTAAGGAGGTTGGAGTATAACTCCTCAATGGTTCTTTTGAAAAATTGCATTTGCAGGTGCACGAAAGAAAAGAACTACCTATATAAGCATGAAGTTTAGCCGCTTCAAGAAGCTGGGACTTGGCTTTGATATGCTTATGAAGGATAGGGACACAGGCTAGTAAACTAGTGTCGAGCAAGAGTAATGTTATAAACTATTGTGCAGATTATCTTCATGTATTCATTATGAATAGAAAGGGTTCAATCCTTAGTGACACCCTGATATTCGAATATTTGAAACGTGTAATTTGCTAACATGAAATTCAATCGTCACGATATTTCATCTATGCAGTAGTTTGTTGTATGTTATGACTTTGGTGATTTGATCGGTAATTACACTAAAATGGGGGAGGTTTGTTGGACATTTTAGTGTAATTGATCTCTTTATTATGTTAAAATAAGAGTGCACGCTTGTTTTAATGTAATAACGAGATGTTCGGTTTAGGCAAATTTTGGAAGTTACATGGAAGTTACTAAAACTTCTATCAACGACAGTTTTTAAAAAGAAATAACTTCCATCAACCGCCAAAAACCACCTTTTCTTTGATCATAAATAATCATTCTGGTTCAGAAAGCATAACGGGTGACAAAATATACAAGACCAAAACAAAACTCTTGAATTATAATCTTCTGATTTTATCCGATTGAACAATTTTGGTTGAACTCCGAAATTTGATTCAATCTGAAAGTGTTATACACGACTTCAGATTTATCCAGTATTATCTTGATTTTTCAAATTAACCAACAACGAAGTGGGTTGTGAGTTTGTCGTTAATTAGAAAGGCGGGAGACATTATCCGAGGGTCGTCCTAGACCATCACTCATTTATGATCCTGATTAATTTGTACATAACATGCAATAAAAATTTATTATTTATTTTGTAAAATTAAAAAATTTAAATGTGTCAAATTAAGATTGATGGAGATCATAAGCTCTTAATGGTTTGGGACTACCTAATAATTTCTGGAGAAAGATGTGAGCGAAACGGCAGTACTTAGTTGCATGAAACGGCAAAGGTAACGCATCCGGTTTGTTGGTGAAAGTGTGAGTAAACGCAATTGCGTTGCTTCCAAAATCACGAGGGAAGCGTGTGTTGGTGTTGGGCTTGATATCTTATCCCCTCTTACATTGACGTAAAACGCGCCTTGTCAGATTCTCACTCGCATTCCATATTCTCAACCTTGCTTCTTCATTTCAACAATTCAATTGCCATTCTACTTGGGCCTCACTCTTCTTTTAATAAACTTTTTTCTTTTAATAATTATCGTGTATCTTAACTGTTTTGAGGTTTTCTAAGGAAATAACAGAAAATAAAATGAGAAAGCTAGGTTAAAGGGATAAGTGGAATAGGTCCCATGATAACCATGCGTACATGACTTTTTAGGTGATTAATGGAGATAATATAATCTATTCTTCATGTTTCTTTGCCTTGGTATGCTTAGAGGAGTCAGGAATTAACTATATCAAAATGTTTTGAGTTTAATTAATTACACTTTTAATTCTTTTAGTTTAGAATATGCAATTTTAGTCCCTAGCTTCATCGATTTTATTTGTAAAATTAAGTAAGTTTGATCTCTTCATTAATTTATTTCTAATTAGAACTTTTATATTCATTATCCTGAAAAACTCATCAATTCTTATTTTCTATTCAAAATTTTCACAATTTGATTTAATTAAATTTTTAGAGCTTTTTTTTTACTCAAAACTCATCGCCCCAACTAATTAAAAAATGGCTAAAATTCTCTCTCTCTCTCTCTCTCTCTCTCTCTCTCTCTCTCTCTCTCTCTCTCTCTCTCTCTCTCTCTCCATATCCTAATTTTACATCTGATCATAAAATCCTTCAAAATTTATTAAGTTTTAACTAGAATTGTAACTTCTTTTCTTTTAAAAGGATTTCTTGTCCCAAATATATAACAAATTCTAAGTATTTAAAGAGAAATAAGAATTAAGGGTATATTTAATTAGAAAAATTAATAAAGAGAATAAATTTGTTTAATTTAAATATCGAACTTCTAAGTGGCTAAAATATAAAAGATCAAAATCAGACACAATTTAAATTTTAAAAAATAAAGCAAAAGTACATTATTTAAGCTTAAATTTTATGTCTATTTGATAGTTATGAAATTTGTATAAATAGCAATATATAATTGATATGTACACATACATAAATAATTTCAAAGCACTATTTTTTTTTGGAAGCAAGATATTTATATAGTTGAAAGTCATGATATTGACTTTCAAGTATGTTGCAAAGCATTATTATTACTTAGAATGTGGAAGTAAAAAAAAAAAAAAACGAGTGGCGACAAAGGTGCAAACCACAATTAGTCCAATGTCTGTAATATAGTGATAAAGCAAGGGTGTTTGATTATCCCACGTACATCTCTCGTGATGTGCATATATAGTGTTAGTTTTTGCCATAGAGGAAAGGAAAAAGAGTGACACTAATTTCAAATGGAAATTGCTCTCTCATAAAAGAATTCAAGAGGAGGAAGAACAACAAGTATATTAAAACTATATCTACATAGTTATATCTCTCTCTTGAGATTTGAAACGTAGAGATATGGAATGGAGGAAGTGCTACTTGGATGTGATATTGGTGCCCTTGGGATTTCTAACAAGCATTGGGTACCATTTCTGGCTATGGCACAAGGTTCGAACTCAGCCACACACAACCATCATTGGCATCAATGCTAGTGGCCGTGGAAATTGGGTTAATGGCATGATGAAGGTACCAATCTTACTTCCATTTTTGTATTTAGTTTTGGCTTGCTAAGAGTATATATAATTCTTTCACTATTATTTACGATATTTTATTTTTTCAAATTACCAGTACTACAACAAAACTTGCTTTTATAATGGCTAATGGCCGATGAAACATGAAAAGGACTATTTTTAATGAAGCACTTTTCGTAACAAATACGCAAAATTTTGATTTCCTTTAAATATTATTTTACAAATTTTTTATACTTTTTTTAATTAATATTCGTTTTGAAAATTGTCATTTGTCCACCATATTGGTTCATGTATTTTGTGCAACTAACAGCGCTCATGAAACATATCTAAGTCCACAATTTTTGCACCAAATAAACGTTGGTAGGTAAAAGGTTCATTTATAATAGTATGGGTTTATACCAACAATAAATTAGCACACTTGTTATAATTACTAATAACCAATTCTGATTTGACCTTAATTTATTTGTCGGTAAATGTTTTACCAATCATTTCTACAAGGCACAATACTTACTGTCAAAAATGACTATTAGTTAAGAATATTAAAAAGAAATTGATTGTTAAAGCATATCTATGAGAGATTAAATTAACTAATAATTGATAACGTATTACTATACATAATTGCAAGATAGAGGGAAAATAATTATAAAGAAAACGAATTAAGATTTTTTACGGGAAGAAAATTATTTCATTCATAATCAAAGGATAAATGTATAAAGGAATATGATCGAAGGTTTGGATACAACTATGAAATCTAGACATGTACACCATAGATAGTATGAAAACGAATTTAGTTTAAACCCTACGTTTTCTGGTTCTAAAATTCAATACTATATTACATTTTTTTGCCTTGATCCATGTTCTATGTTAACTCTAAGTTGTTAATTCGTAAAATATCCTAATAAAAAAAAGATTTTCGTATAATGGATTTTCGAAGGTAGGAGAACAATATATTGTGCAACTAGCTAGCTGATTTTATATATACCCTGTACCCTGGTTTTTAGCATTCAGGAATCATATTTTTCTGTAACTAATTTTTGAGATGAGCACTGATCAGAAACATTGTATAGTAATTTTTGTGCACGTAGCATTTCCTGGAAGAATAAGAAGGACAAGGAATAAATTACATCTGAAAAAGTTCTCTTCGCAATAGGATATTGCATGTTTATTCTATATTCCTAAGCATTTAGCTTTTTTAAATTTATTCGTGTTCCTCCTGCTGGAAGATAAATGCCACTTAAACAACCATGCATAAACAAAAGCAAGACAGAATGTTCTTTATGGTACAATTAGGTGAATATCCATATCAAGTGCCTTCAAAGTAGACCTAGATAATGTGCATTACAAATCCACATATTAATGGTAATATATTCAAAGAAATTTGTGCATATTTAAATTAATTAATTTTGGAAATTACTTTCTTTTACAATTACTAGTATTTTTCTATAATTGCTACTTATGTACACAGAATATATAATATCTGTGGTAATAATTGCTAGTAATGTATAATTTTTAATTTACATTAATCCGTACCAATGCCATATCAGCGTATGTATCTTAACAACCTCCCAAAACAAATCAACAGTATTCTGATTTAGTGCGTGCTGAGTCGTGAATAACATGCGGTGTTTTCTACGATCCTCCTTGTTCCTTAGAAACGTTGTCCCACGATACAATGTCTCACGACACGAATAAAAAGCATGCTTTTAAACCACAAACTATCATAAATTCAATTATATATCGATCTAATTTATAAAACATTGAGAAAAAATATTTCTTTTTGCTGCTTTAATTCTTCACTCTATGCAAATAACAAGTCTTATCATGATACAAAAACAAATCTTTTTTGTTACGAAAACAAATCCTTTATCTTATTTACCCAAACCAAATCTGTCATATGTAGTATGTACGTTGCCCAACAAGAACATTCGGCGAGTCTTCCCATCACTTCTCTTTTCTTTATCTTCTATAGATATATTTGTTTTCATCAACTAATAGTTTATTCGAAACAAGAGCCAGAGTAGTTTACATTCGAAACAAGAGGATATTGCAACGATGAGTTAAATTTTTTTTACTATAAATATTATAATTTGGATCTTACTAAGTGTATTACTATTTTAATGACATTAGTTAAGAAATTAAAAACATAATTTTTTATTAAAAGTCATGCAAAAATACACTTAAACATCATAAAGAAATACATTTTTAGATATTTTAATAAATATTTTTTTGTTTCCTTAATCATCGTTTTTAGAGAAATAGTTAAATTTTGCCTAAAAGAATTATATTATCAACAATCAGGCATCATTATTGTTATAAGTTAAAAGTTATACTTATAATTAATTTAAAAGTTGTTGGACTTATCATACATGTTAAAAGTTGTTACACATGCTTCTATTTATATACTAGGTAGCTTCCTTGAGAAGTTTTCTTGAGAAAACTTCCTTGAAAAGCTTCTTTGAGAAAACTTCCTTGAAAAGCTAGAGCTTAGCTACACACACCCTTCTCATAACTAAGCTCACCTACTTGAGAAACTTCATTAAGAAGATTCCTAAAGAAGCTAGAGCTTAGCTACACATACCTCTCTAATAGCTAAGCTCATCTCCTTGAGATGAGAAGCTAGAACTTAGCTACACACCCCCTATAATAGCTAAGCTCAGCCCCATGACAAAAAACATGAAAATACAAAAAAAAGTCCTTACTACAAAGACTACTCAAAATGCCCTGAAATACAAGGCTAAAACACTATACTACTAGAATGGCCAAAATACAAGGCCCAGACAAAGGAAATACCTATTCTAATATTTACAAAGATAAGTGGGCTCATACTTAGCCCATGGGCTCGAAATCTACCCTAAGGCTCATGAGAACCCTAGGGCCTTCCCTTGGATCTTTGACCCAATCTACTTGGAGTCTTCTATCCAATGTCCTTGTGGGGTAGGATTACATCATTCCCTCCACCTTGGAAAGGATTTGACCTCAAATCTTGAGGTTCTTCATACTCTGAGCTCCTTCCCTGAACACCTGTAAAAAGAACAAAAACATATGTATTAGTGGTGTTTGTTATGTTGAACTAAGGTAAGGTCTGAAAATCCATTTCCTGGGCATCTTCCCATGAAGGAACATGGTTCCTCACCAACTCAATGAGTGGTGCTACAAGTATAGAAAAATATGGGACAAACCTTTGGTAAATGTTTGTTAAGTCATGGAAGCCCCAAATTTTTCTTATACTTGGTGGAGTGGGCCACTTAGGAATGACCTTTATTCTCTTAGGGTTCATGGGAACCCCTTGATCACTATTTGAAAAATTAAGAAAAGTAACGCAATAAAACATACCTTTTTCTGTATTTTCATATTGATTATTCACTACAAGAAAAATGACCTATGCTTACGGACGTTTTTTTCCTACAGACATAAATTAGTGTAGGTAAATCTCAAAAATACTTTTACCTACAACTCACTAATATAGATAAAACTCAACCATTTGTACCAACTATTATTTGTTGTAAGTAAATTCATTCAAACTGAAAAAAGACTTCTACCTACAATTACATTGTGTAGGTAAAACTCCAAAAAACTTGTGCCTATGGTTGATTAGTGTAGGTAAAACTCAAAATGATTACTACCTACACAAGCACAGTGTAGGAAAAATTCTAAAAAACTTATACCTACAGCTATGTGATGTAGATAAAACTTCATAAAACATGTGTCTATAATTGATTGATGTAGGTATAACCTCAAAAGTCTTATACCTACGATTGTTAGTGTAGGTAAAACTCTTTAAGACTACTTAAATTTGAATACTAGTCTCTTGTTTTTTTAGTAAATACTCAATCTCAAAAAATAACCATTCAATTTAAATTAATTTTTAGTCAATAATTGTTTAAAATTTTAAAGATAAAATATATTAATTAGTAATATTAAATTTTAATTTAGATTAACATTATTTTTATGGATTAATTTAGATTAACATTATTTTTTATGGCAATTTCTTGTTAGTTTCAGGAATGATATTCATTTTATCCTGAAATCAAACTACAAAATGACCACAAGCCTTTGGATTATGGACCGGGCCGGGTATTTTAGTCAAATCCATTTCAATCTCCGTGTAAACCCTGCCACTCCGTTTTTTCTCTTCTTCTCGTGCTTCGGCGGAAATCGGCTTAGCTCTTCGACCGGTTAGTGCCACGGAACCAGTTTCACTTTCGGATCTGTAATCTAGGGTTTGAATTCGAAGAGGAAAACACTAATTTGTCTCTTCTTTTTGTTAATTAGAACGAATTTGTCCTTTTCTGCTTCAATCTTCGTCCTTTTTCTTAATAACGTTCTTGTTTTCATTGTTTTTCTTTTTCCGAAAGATAAGTTGTTTGGCCTGTTGGCTGATTCTGAGACTTTTTTCTATGGTAAATTTGAATTGGTGTTCCGTTTTTTTTTTAAATTGTTTTGAGGTGTGGTGAGGGTGAAGGTTTTATGTTTTATCTGTAGGATGATTTGAATCTTGTGATTTGTGAAGCACGTAGTCAATTGCTGAATTCGATGTGATTCTGAGAAGTTCTTCTTGGAAGATGTGGATCTTCCTTGCTAATTAGTTGTGTTTAGCTTGCAACGATTTCAATTTGTTGTTTATCCTGTTAGTTTGGAAATGTTTTAGGTGCATTTTGAATTTTCTCTTTATTTTGTTAGTTTTCTGGTGATACTGATTTTGAGCAAGCTTGCTAAATCTGGTTTTGTGGAAGATTTTAGTCTGGCTTGTTTTTGGTGCTGTTACTCTACACAACCTTTTTTCATCAGCTATTTGGTATTGTCAGGTTTTCCTTTTGGTTTTGGAGATTTTTATGTTTTCTCTTCTGTTTTGAGGATACATTTTGTCTTTTCTATGCTTTTATACTTTATTGTCAATAGTGTCTTATTTCTATTTTAGAAAATTGACCTGATTTGAAAACGTTGACTCCCAAATATCCTGGTATTTAACATGGATTTGAGTCGTTGTTGTTGACACTAGGCATTGCTAGTAGAGTTATAATTTTATGGAGGTCATTTTAGGGTAAAATAGGATTAACTATGGTTGCACCACGTTAGCTCTTTGGAGTCAAGGTACGCATTACATAAATTCTGCCACACACATATAAATTATGCTCAATTTCTTAACAACGTGATCTTGTCAGAGTTGATGATGATTAATTTTCTCTTTCGTATGCAGATGGTTCATCCAATTCTGGATCAGAGCTTCTTTCTTGACAATACTCACAAGATGAGACTTAAGGAGGAGTTTAGTAAGTACACCCGTGTTTTATCATATATTATAATTATAATCCTGCATAACTAAATCTAACTCACCTGTCGCTGTTGCTAGAAATTGAACCATGGACTTTTGAGCAACATGTTGGAGAAGCTGTCATCATTCCTTCTGGATGTCCATACCAGATTAGGAATCCTAAGATCTCTGTTACATTTGTATTAAAGATTTCTTACCCCATTTTTCTCTTTTTGAGTCAATTTAAAGAACAAAAACTTTAAACTATTCTTAACCTGATATAAATTATAAATTATGATTGGATGACTGTTTAAAATATCAATTTAAAGGTTTTTGTAATTCAGTGGTTGCATCTGGTGGAGGGCTAGTCCCGTTTTCATGTATGTTCCTTTATCAAGAAGTTGCCAGATTCCAATTTGTTGTTATTCCTTTTGATGATGTTCAGATTTTTATTTGATCATCACTGTAGCCTTTAATATGATAGTTTATTCATTAATACATTGAGTTTTTTTCCTACATGCTTACCTTTCAGTAAGTTATTCTTTTTTAACTTATTATCATTGAATATTTCTGCTATTTTTTGCCTCATAAAGGCAGGTCTTGTTTGAATACATTTCTTCATAAGCATTTATATGAGAAGAAAATAAGAAAGGTAAATTGAATCGAGATTCTGCCACAAAGTAAAATGAACTTTTGCAGTTAACTGTTATAGGAGCTTTCATCTAACTTCTCTAAAAGCTGAGATGCATAAGTTGGTTTTTAACTTATGGAAAAAACTTAATTTATTTTACTTTTTTATTCTTTTTTTTGCTAGTGTTTATGGGGAAGTTTATTCAAATGAGGCCTAACTTGTCTTCCAGCATTTGACTTGTATGAAAATTCAAATCACTCCCCTCACACACCCACCTCTCTCTCTGGTCCTTCTCATACTTTGTGCTTATTAAAAAGGGAATCATGATGACATTGCGTTATTTGGTTGTTATTCAAGAAGAAGCCTCTTTTATTGAATTCATTGTTGTATTCCTCGTGTTGACATTGTACTAAAATTGTGTTACTGCAGGGTAGTGCCAATTCAAAGTGCTCTCGATCACTGACTTGTATCACTGAATATCTTCTTTCAATTTATTTAAGTTATACTAAAAAATAGTAGTAATGTATAAGATCATAGGGCAGAGTGATTGGTGTGTTGGGTTGGAGTTAGCTGGAGTTGGGTTTCTTGTGTGGTGTGTTGGTGTTATGGGTGAGGGATGACGAAAGATAAGGTGTCTCTCCGACTCCGGATAATGGGAAGAAGCTAAAGGACAAAAGCGATTTTTGACGGTTTGCATTAATTCTACTTTCCTTCTTCTTCTTTTTTCCATTAAAAAATAGTCAATGATCCTGCTAAAGAAAATAAATAAATAAACAGTCCATAATTAGTCATTTTAGTTCCTTCGGCATCTATAATAGAAGTTAATTAATGACCTCTTTTAAAAAAATATTATTTTGATGTATCTTATGTGATTTTGAATTCTTTAGAATTAAAAAGAATTATTTATATAAACAATTATTATTTATATGTTGTTTAACTTTTTGTATTAAATATATATAAAAAAGAAATATAATATTTAAGTTAACAAAAGTTTCTCATCCCAAAAAAAAGAAATCATTTGATGTCTTGTTCAGGGAAAATAGCTATTTGTATTGATTGCTTTTGTATTTTTTCTTTTGAAATTAATGTACATTTTTAGTCTGACACTTCGACCACAGACTTCTCAATGATTTATAAACTTTATGGAACTTAAGTATCACTTAATCCCTATCACTAATTTCCCCTGTTCATTATTCTTTATAGAATTTTATAGATGGTCAGGTTTATCAGCAGAGAACCTTTAGTTTCCATTGCTGATCTTACCCTTTTCATTTATAAAGAATTGGCTGTAAATGTCCATTACATGGAATGCTTTGGTTCCTTTGCTCCCATAAGAGGTTTGACTGAAGATAGGAGCCAAGCCCAATGGTTTGTAGATGGACAGGCAACATTTGAAGCAATTGCTACTTCAATTCAAGATGCAAAGTTAGAGGTACACATTTCCGTTGTTCACCAATAATTTATACACACACACACATATATATATTGGTTTCCTAATTCAATTTTAATAATAAGAGAATGCAAATTGGCTGCAGATCTTCATTACGGGTTGGTGGTTGTGCCCAGAGCTATATCTGAGACGGCCTTTTGATAGCTTTTCTACCTCTCGGTTAGATTCATTACTAGAAGAAAAGGCTAACCAAGGGGTTCAAGTATGCCTACTATTCTCATCAATACATTCAAGCTTGTTTGTGTTCATCTTAGAAGATTTAATTTTTTATAAGATTGATTTACAATAAAGAGAACAATGCTTATGCCATTAAATGATCCAACAGATCTATGTGCTTCTCTACAAGGAGGTTTCTCTAGCTTTAAAAATCAACAACTTGTACAGTATGAGAATACTGTTAAAAATTCATGAGAATGTGAGGGTATTACACTATCCTGATCATTTTGCTGCTCGTGTGTTGCAGATTTAATTTCACAGGGTTCAATTCTAGGTGTTGAGGTCAACGTTTCTAGAAAATCATATTCTACTCAACTGGTTGTCATGGAAGATGAGAATGGGAACCAAAATTCCGCGCCACCTCAAAATGAAGGGTTACTCATCCCGAATATATTTACTTTAACTATACCGCAGGTTAATGAATAGCTTAATACATAGCTTTTGATTTCGTAAATAGTTTGGTTGAGTTTTCTTGTTGTGGTACTGATTTTGATTGAATTCTTACTGGTTTGTGGTAGGTTGATGGAGGTTCCAATTTATCAATTAAAGTTTGGTGGTCATAATGACTTCTCAATTTGAAACTTTTATATAAAAGTTATTGTGAGCATAATAATAAGAATTCTGACTTTGAAAGTGCTTTTGCAATGCTCAAAATCTTGAGAAGCAGTTCTCAATTTTTGTTGTTGCCTTTTGGTATAATAAAGTTGTTTTGGACACTATTGATCATGATAGGGACACAAATGTTGCTCTTCACTATTACCATCAACTAACTAGTGCTAACTTATGTTTTGAAATTATCAATATGAGGGATCATAATATTCATTTCATTTTATTTTTTTGTAAATAGTTATGAGTATTATTATTTTCCATTTCGGGAAAATTAGACTATCATAATATTCAAATTTATGATAGTCTAATTTCTGTAAATAATTATGAGTATTATTATTTTTGTAAATAGTTATGAGTGTTATGGAATGCATTTGTATAGAAATTGAAATGAACACTTTTTCGAATTTATGTTTCCCTTCCACTCCCAATCCCCTATTTAGAACCTTGGCAAGCAATCAAGTAATTTTATTCATTGTTCACTTTAATGTGGATGGATTTTTCAGGACTTGTCTCATCCTTTCCTTGCCAAGGCAATCAAGTAATGTTATTCATTGTTCACCACCTCTCTCATCCCCTCTTCCTTTGAGCCAAAGCAAAAGTATGAAAAATAAAATGAGGTATTTAATTTGGGTACTATAAAAAAGTAATAACTTTCATTTGCTCGAGTCACATTTTTAATTCTGATAGCTGCTGAAGGAAGTACCTGTTTCTGTTTAAATGTTTCATTTGAGAATACATGCTACAGGACATCCCTTCATTGGTGCATGATGGTCAGTACTTGCAGTCTGAGTTATTTCCTCGACCTCAATTTGGAATTACTCTTTCAATTTAATTGCTTATTCTAATGATGTGCAGTTTATATACTTCCATTGTTGATATAATATAATAATAGCCTCTGTAGTGTGAGTTATTTATATAAGCACTTTAGCAGAGGAAAGAGCAATAAGTTCACCAAATCACTTGCTGTAATTGAGTATTGGAATGAACGTATCAAGTTAGCTGAAAAGTGATTATAAGATATAGTTTGTTTGAATTGTCTAAAAAAATTGTTTATTTTTTTAATAAAAAGATTAGAAAAATAGTATCAAGTTACTTGTAATAGTTGATTTTGTATTTAAAATTTTACTTATTATAAAAAAAATTGTTTCCCTCTTTAAAATGAGTAAATAGTGTATGGTTAAAAGAATTTTACTCTATCATCTAATTACTAATTACCATACATATATGATAAGTTTAGTTACTTTAAAAGTAATTACTTTAAAAGCCATACTATCTACAGTATCTCTAATTAATTGATAGTAGAAAGATTTTTATATTTACAATGTACAGAAATTAAATTATGTTAAAATTATATTAAAGATTATAATCTAAATTACTAAAGATATTTGAACATTAATTCTATCAGTTCCTTTTCCATAAATCAAACTAAAGTGTTAGAAAAAATATTTAATCCAAACATGCTCTAGTAAGTTATACTACAAGGCCACAAGTAACTTTTCTGTAGATTCCATTCCAAGTTTTCTGAGCTAATCATGTGTATGTCTGGTCTACTTCATCATGTTTGAAAAGGACCGTGTCAATGGAATCTAGAAACAGAAAAAAAAACAAAAAAAATGAGAGAAAAATTTGCTGCTTGAATTCAAGAGAGTGGCTGGTTTAGCTAGCTGAGAAAAGATGAGGGTAGGCAACTTTTACCAAGAAACGGTGGAATTGGATGCCGCAAAGCTAGAAGTAGAAAATTGGACACAAACCAATGATAGGATGGGAAAAAATGGACAAGAATACGAAAAAGCTTTGAGAATCACATGACATTGGATTTTTTTCATATCAAAGGTAAAGAAAAAGCAATGTGTATAAGAATATTTCTCTTCTTTGTGACAGCTGCCTACTTATGTCGCATGGACTGCCTAATCAGTATTGTTTCAATGATATACTGATGTATGTGTGCATAGTTTTTTCAAATATTTTTTTTTAAAAATGAAGTATATAAAAATAAAATCATGCCTATATATATTTGTATAGGTTTAAGAAGGACTTGCCACTAGCAAAATAGTACATTTGAACAGTGGTGACAATCATGTTTCTAACAAATTTCTAAACAGCTTTTGGTGGGTAAAATTGGTTGTCCAATCCTTCCATCATTTTTTGTTCTTTTTTAATTTCTAAAGGATGGATTATGATGTTTTTTCTGTTATATTTAGCAAAACATGTTGCTAAATATAAAATTGGTTCTCTTTTAAATTGGTTGTGATTTATTGTAAGTTTTGAAATTTAAATGGCTCAGGTACTTAGATCAACTTGGAATAGCTTCCTGCTACAGCACTAAAGTCTATTGCAGGCAGACTTTAATTGGAGGGAACTATGGCCTTCTCAATACCACCAACTTTGCTCCCAATCCTGACTACTACAGGTATGTACTAATTGAAAATTGCAACAAACGAAAAGAAAATACTTTTTTTTTCCTTGAAGGTTAGTTGAAGATTTCTGGTGATTATTACATCATGTTTGAACATATCTAATCCTAGGTTCTGGCTTTGTTTCTAAACAGTGCAGTTTTGTGGCATCGGTTAATGGGAAAGAAGGTTCTTGCGGTCTCAAGTGATGTTCATATTAAAGACTTTTACCTATAATTAAGAAATGTAAGTAGAAGTTAATGACTTTTACTTACAGTTGAAGATGATAGGTACATATTAAAGACTTTTACCTCCAGTTAGGAAATGTAAGTAGAAGTTAATGACTTTTACCTACACACTATATATAGTAGGTAAAAACTATAGTGACAGACAATTAGCCGTCATTATACGTCCCCTCAAAGTTGACAGAAGAAACGTCTGTAGGACAAAGTCTATAATACATTTACCTACAAATTTTTTATTTACGGTGACAATTTTTGTCTGTAGGTATAGGTCATTTTTCTTGTAGTGATTCCTACCAAAAAGTACGACAAACCTAAGGTGTCCTATATGAGTACCTAAGTTTGTATTAAAACTAAAAATAAGAACAAACCTACCTAATAGGTCCCTATGTACACAAATCATGAAGATGTACACAAATCATGAAGATGTTAGGTCCCTATGTTGGAGTGATTTTACAAAAGAGGGTTGCACCACTCAAAACATTCATCATACCACCTATTTTAGGGACTTGGTACCTAATAATACCTATTTTGGGCACCAACAAAGCACAAGGATTTAAGCTCTTGCGAACCAAACCCTCATCCAACAACTTCTTTACTTGAGGAATAAACTCAAGCCCAAGAGGTGTGGCAATGCTAGCAAGTGCCTTTTTACAAAAGAGAAAATGTGGAGGTTGTCTAAGAGGGAAAGTTTCTTTAATGTTTGTCATTATTGTAAAATTAGTTTCCTTCTTAGCTAAACTCTTGGAGGAGACACCTACCTCCTTACACTTCTCTTTAACCACTAATGGTTGTCCTTCTTCTTGGGGGTAGATTTCTTCACTAGATTCTTCCCCTTTTGCTTTTTCACTTTCACTAGAGGAAGGTGAAGTAGTAGCCTCATCTTGGCTACTATAAATGTCTTGGCCCCTCATAATCATGGTTTTTGTGGTGGGGCATTGAGAAGTAATGTGTCCTCTTCCAAGACATTTAAAACACTTTATAGAGCTAGTTTTCTCTTGCATACTAGCCTTAGGGGCTTGGTTTTCTATTGTCTTCCCCTTATCATCTTTGGGCTTAGAAGGTGTCACCCCTAAGATGCCTTGACCTTGGTCTTTCTTTGGATAAGAGTGAGAGCTATAAGATTTTGAAGTAGACTTGTTTTTAAGTTGTTGCTCTACCCTTATTTCCCAATCTAAGTTAGGCTCTACATTGTCCTTCCCATAGAAGTATGAGAGGTTAATGTTAGCCTCTTGAGGCTTTCTTTCCTTTTCTCTTCTATGGGAGTGAGGTCTAAGATGTGACCTATGCCTTCCCAATCATAGTGATAGTTCCTCTTATAACGAGTAATATCATCCATGTATTGTAATATGCTCAATGTCCCAAGTAGTATACTTAAGGTGGTAATAAAACTTAATGAATAAACCCAACGTTTATTCATGGTCCAAAACATAATTTTTCTCAAATAAATCAATGTGCACCTAAATATGAGAAAATATCTTAATATCAAAGTTTCAATTTTTAAATGTATGTGTACAATCCTAATGTGGAACCAAGTCTCATTCTTTCCACATAATCCTTAAATTTAAACAGTGGCATGCCCTTAGTTAAAGGATCAACGATCATCAACTCAGTGCCTCCATGCTTAATGACCACTTTCTTGTCTTTTACTCTTTCTCTAATGGCTAAGTACTTAATGTTGATGTGTTTACTTCGACTTCCACTTTTTTTATTCTTAGCCATAAAGACAGCAACTGAGTTATCGCAGAAAATTCTCAAAGGTCTTAAAATAGTATCAACTATCTTCAACCCAGAAATGAAACTCTTAAGTCATACACCATGTGATGTAGCCTCAAAACAAGAGACAAACTCAACTTCCATGGTAGAAGTAGCAGTCAAAGTTTGCTTAACACTCTTCCATGAAATAGCTCCACCAGCCATCATGAAAATGTACCCAGATGTTGATTTGTGAGAATCAACACAGCCAGCAAAGTCCGAGTCTGAATAACCAACCACATCTAGATTGTCCGTCTGTTTATACATAAGCATGTAATCTTTGGTCCTCTGAAGGTACCTCATCACTTTCTTAGCAGCTCTCCAGTGGTCAGTACTTGGATTATTCTGATATCTTCCTAAAATTCCAACTGCAAAAGCAATGTCAGGCCTTGTGCACAATTGAGCATAGATGAAGCTTCCAACAACTAAAGCATAAGGAATGTTTTTCATCTATTCCCTCTCAAAGTCATTTTTTGGGCATTGGTTCAAATTAAGCCTATCACCCTTCACAATGGGAGCAACACTTGGTGAACAATCTTTCATCCAAAATCTCTCTATAATTTTGTTAATATAGGTTTCCTGTTATAGACCAAAATACCTCGAGGCCTATCTCTATGAATCTTAATGCTGATGACATAAGATGCATCACCCATATCCTTCATGGCAAAATTCTTAAAGAGAAATTGTTTCACCTCATGTAGCAAACCCCGATCATTGGCTGCAAGTAAAATATCATCTACATATAAAACAAGAAAACATATTTTACTCCCACTGACCTTGTGGTATATGCATTGATCCATGGGGTTTTCATCAAGACCAAATGAAGAAATTATCCAACGATACTCAAGGTACCACTGACGGGAGGCTTGTTTTAAACCATATATAGATTTATTAAGCTTACTAACCAAATGTTCACCACTACTAGAGGAGAAGCCTTCAAGTTGTTTCATATAAACCTCCTCCTCTAAATCACCATTAAGAAAAGCTATTTTCACATCCATTTGTTGCAACTCAAGGTCAAAATGAGAAACTAATGCCAAGATAATACGAAGAGAATCTTTCTTAGATACAGGATAAAAAGTCTTTGTGTAGTCAATTCTTTTTTTTTTTTGGGTAAATCCCTTAGCAACGAGTCTTGCCTTGTATCTCTCAATGTTACCTAATGAATCCCTTTTGGTCTTAAAAACCCATTTATAGCCAATGGCCTTTGCCCCATTAGGCAACTCTACAAGGTTCCAAACTCTGTTACTTTGCATGGAATTCATCTTATCCTTCATGACATCATACCATAAATTTGACTCTTTACAACTCATGGCTTGACCAAAAGTTTCAGGATCATTTTTAGCTCCAATATTATAGTCAGATTCTTGCAAATATACAATATAATCACTAGGAATAACTTATTTTCTTACTCTAGAAGACCTCCTTAATGCTGCATCAACATTTTCTTGGGGATCATGTTGTTCAACTGGTTGTTCATCATTTTCAGGAATTTGATGATCAATTTGATCTACTGGATTATCAACAACAGGTTGTGGAATGCCAATCATGTATTGTTCATCATCCCTTTGAATTTGACGGGCATGAATTACAACCAATCTTTCACTTGATGTGGAAGGTTGAGACTCTATATAATCAATTTCAGAACCTAAGTCCCTCAATTGATCACTCCCACTGATCAAGTCATTTTCAAGAAACTTGGCGTTTCTTGATTCCACAATTCTAGTAATATGAAATGGACAATAAAACCTATAACCTTTAGACCTTTTGGCATATCCAATGAAATATCCACTAATAGTCCTCGATTCAAGTTTCTTCTCTTGTGGGTTATATATTCTCACCTCAGACGGACAACCCGAAACGCGCATATGTTTCAAACTCGATTTCCAACCTTTAAACAACTCAAAAGTGTCTTTGGGACAGCCTTGGTTGGAACATGATTTAATATATACACTGTCATCTTTAGTGCTTCAGCCCACAAGGATTTAGGAAGATTGGAGTTGCTAAGCATACTCCGTACCATGTCCACTAATGTTCAGTCCCTTCTTTCTACCACACCATTCTGATTTGGAGAACCAGACATAGTGTATTGGGTAATAATCCCATGTTCTTAAAGAAACTTTGCAAAAGTATTAGGTGCTTGTCCATTCTTAGTATATCTACCATAGTATTCTCCACCTATATCTTATCTCACTATTTTTATTTTCTTGCCACATTGGTTCTCAACTTCAGCCTTAAAGACTTTAAAGGCATCCAATGCTTCATTTTTGTTATGAAGCAAATAAACATTCATATATCGTGAATAATCATCTATAAAGGTGATAAAATATTTATGACCACGTGCATCTATATCAGAACAACAAATATCAGTATGAATTATTTCTAATATGCTTGAACTCCTGTTAGCACCCTTCTTAGACATGTTGGTCTGCTTACCCTTAATGCAATCCACAGAAGTCTTAAAGTCAACAAAATCTAGAGTATTGAGTACCCCATCTTTCACTAACCTTTTAATCCTCTCAATGGAGATATGTCCTAATCTCCGGTGCCATAACATAGAGGAATTCTCATTAATATTACACCTTTTAATACTAGTTTGAACATGCTTTGAGCTATAAGTGACACAATTTTGTAAACCAAGAAGATAAAGATCATCAGACAATATACCATTCCCAACACATTCAGAATTATAAAATAACTCAAATGATGTGTCTTTAAAACTAAAGGAATATCCTAGAGGTACAAGTCTAGAAACAGAAATCAATTTTCGAGAAAAACTTGGTACATAAAAGGTCCTTTCTAATTTTAAAATAAAGTCATTACTTAAAGTTAAAATGCAAGTTCCAATGGCCTCCATAGGTGAGCCTAGCTTATTGCTTGATAAAATGCTTTGCTCACTTCCCACTGGTTTCCTTAGGATTTGCATGCCCTGTAAAGAATTTTCAATATGGATAGTAGATCTAGAATTAATCCACCAGGTGTTAATATTAACACTAACCCTATTAGATTCATAACATACTAATGAGATTGATTTACCTTTCTTCTCAAGCCATTTTTGGAATCCAGGGCAATTCTTCTTCATGTGTCCCTTCTTCTTGTAAAAGAAACACTTTGCCACTTTCTTAATATCAACTTGAGGTGGTATTTTACCATTCCACTTGTAATTAGCTTGAAACTTGGTTGCTTTGTTCTTCCCACAAGTAGTTGTTAGCAATGCACTCTCACCCATCTCCATTACAATCCTTTCTTCTTCTTGAACACACATGGTCATTAATTCATTGATAGACCATTTGTCCTTATGTGTGTTGTAGGAAATCTTAAACGGTCAATATTTATGCGGAAGGGTGTTCAAAATGAAGTGCACCGGGAAGAACTCAGACATATCAACCTCCAGTTTCTTAAGTTGAGCTGAAATATCTCGCATTTTCATTATGTACTCACACACATCTTTCACACTGGTGAGCCAAAGTGAGGAGAACTTCATGATGAGGGTGCTTGCTAAAGTCTTATCTGAAGTGATGAACTGATCATCAATGCCCTTAAGCAAGTCTCGGACCTTTTCATGCTGGTCAACAGAACCACGTATCCAATCGAGATTTTGGTCTTAATGAAAATCACGCTGAGCCGGTTGGATCGCTCCCACCGCTCATATAGTGCAACATCAGCTGGGCTACTTTCATCAATGATTGCAGGTGGTTCATCTTTCCTTATAGCATAGTCTATGTCCATCCACCTCAATTGCAGAAGAATTCTCTCCTTCCATAACTTATAGTTATCTCCTTTGAGTTCGGAAACATCACATTGAATATCAGAAAAACTAACAGTTTAAGAAGCTGCAAAATTCAAAGACTTATGTCAAAATTTGAGGCATACTAATCTTAATTTTATCTTTTACCAATGTAAACATACTAGAAAATTGAATCTTGTGACATAAAAATTGCCTGTGGGCTAAATTTTTAATTCAATAAGAAACAATTAAACCTTATGATGGAATAATCAAATTACATACTCAAATTCATGTTTTACGGGTACAACATGAAAATAATTTAATTTCTATCGCAAATATTTACTTTATGATGAAATTGACAAATTATACATACCTCATGATGCCTGTGGGTAAACCATGAAAAATAATGTCATTTTATCCCAATTAATTATACAAATATAATAAAAATTACTGTGGGATAAAATTCATTAAATAAGTACAATTAATCAAAATATTATGTCTAATTCCTTATATGATCTTTAAACAACTTAATATATAATTTTAATCAACATATAGATGTTGTGGCTAATCCATAATTAATCAAAATTATAAAGATCACTTAGACATAAAACTTAATTATATGAGAATAAATCATATTATGCATTTCAAAATCAAGATATAATATAATTATGAATAAGATTCTCATACATAATTTCATAATTGAAACATAATATTATGCATTTGATTTCATATATATATATATATGCATAGAATAAAATTTTTCATAATATATTCATGGATAAAATAAATCAAAATTCCATAAATTGTTAAGGTAAATAGAATAAGGATATAGGATATGAAAAACAAATACATATCAAAAAACCTTTAATGATTTAGTGGCTTTCACATACTATAGCATCCCGTTAAAAAAGGTTGGACTTTTTCATTTTTTTTTTTAATTTTTTATAGCAAAACACTATCCATCATCTTCAACCTCTAGCGGGTCAAACCCGACCCATATGCAAACCCGGTCGGTTCTCGCTCATTTGGGTACCGTTTTAGACGATTCAAAAGCCAAAAACAAGGAAATCAAACAAAGTAAAGATTTCTAATCTTATTTTTAACAAACAAGGCCCTAAATACCATAAATGAAATTAAATTGGAAAAATACTGAAAATCGAAAATGGACAAGGAAGAGGCAACTAAGGCTCTGATACCAAATGTTAGACTAAAATGTTTAACCTATGATGTTACAAACTACAAAATGAAACACAGGTCATTAATAAAATGCGGAAAAACTAAAATCAAATTATACCTCTAGCCATTGCCATGAAAGAGTTGTCTTGTTTTGGTTCTTCCAAGCTCTCACTCTTTTTCTCTAGGTGGTGTATCAGATGAATTGGAAGAGGTGAGCTCAAGGACCAAATACATGTGCTATGTATAAGCATTCTACCATTAAGAATGCATTTAGTAGCCATTACCATTCATTAGTGGTCATTACCACCCATTAGTAGCCATTCAATTTGGCTTCTCAATTCCAAAACTGATGGAGCTTTTCATTTTCCAAAACGTTCAGACCAAAATTATTACACAATAAATCAAGTAATGGTGGAAATAATAATAAGAGTGATGATGGCTTCATTGACAGAAGCAAAGTGAGGATTTTGTTTTCCGATAAGATTCCAAGAGTTCTAAAAAGGTGCTTACTCTTCTTTTGAGAAGCTCTTACGAGGGCATGGAAGGAACCCATTTTCCTTTCTTATTTTTTTGGCATTAATTTGTTCTAATTTAGAGTAATACAATAACAATAGGAAAGATGATGAATTTTGGTTTGCTTGTGTCTTGCTGAAGATGTTGAGTTGAAATTTTCTTTGCTAGAATGGTTAGTGATGTAAGTTTTTTGGGCTCATTAAGTGATGATAAATCAGTTTTGGGAATGATGGTGGTGCAGCCACCGGAGAGTTGCTAGAAGAGGTGGAAGCAGTCGCCGAAGGTGGTCAAGGCATTACCAAAAGTGACGCGGAGGAGGTGAAGATGTTGCCGAAGGCATCAAAGAAGAGGAAGAGTAAAATTTGAAAAAAAAATTCATGTGGAAGGTGTGTAATAACATTGTGCACCTTATATATATTAATCCAAGAGCTATAAAATTGGTGCATGATCGACTACTTGTAAAGATGGTTCACCTTTGAAGTCGTCGTCTTTATCATTAGTCGAATTTCTAATTGAGACTAAGGATTCTATTTATCAATTCAATCACTACCAACATTTTTTATTTTTCTTATTAAGAAATAAATTATTTTGTTTGTATAATTTACATGTCTTGTATTTTTCAAAACAAAGTGATTCAATTGATAATATTTGGTACGATACTTATGACATTCATGAAATTAAAAAAAAAACTTAGAACATATTGATCTAACAATTTGGGTCGATGTTTTGAAACGTCCTTATTTTATAAAGGAATTACCTTGATTTTACTAATTAAATACGTGGAAAATAATTAAAGATTCATCTCAATTACGATACACAAGTATAAAAATACATCGATACGTAAACAACTACTCAGAAATACGTAATTGATTTTTTTTTCGAATTAAAAGATAACATATTTCAATTAAACAAAAGCTATTTGGATAATTCATAAATGATAACAATGCCTTAAATTGAAGTCTCTAAAGTCTAAAATACCGACAACATATTATTTACGTAAAGTATTAAAGTAAAATCGTTTGACATGGATAACATAAGTGTTTACAAACCACCACAATAAAATTACTAACCGAAAAGATAATATAGGTATTGCATCTAAATAACTGTACTAGACTACCCACCCATGTCTACATCAAAAAGTAAAATCTTGTCATATAAGGATGAAACCTAACCACTGCCCATTATCGACTGATCCATATCCCAATAAGCTAAGAAGAATCCTCTGATGGGTCCTCCTTAATCTCTGTAGACTCCTTCACTTCACTCTCATCCTCGGAAGGATCCTCCTCCTCACTGTCATCATCAATGTAGTCCTCCACAACGGGTGCCAAATCAATTGAATGTTTAGGCAAGAGAAACCCTGTCTACGTAACTGGATCATACGGCGAATAAACGACTAAAGGAATCTTGCTACCTAGAATGGTAGAATGTACTCCCTAACGATAGGTTGGGCAATGATCTCCTCTACCATCATAGCAATGTTGATCATGAAAGCTACCGACAATGAAGAACGAGAAGGTGAACAAGGTGAAGTCTTTGGAATGCACACATACCAGGTATTAGATACTAGGTCAACACCAACGATATGTCAAAGTAAAAAGGTGGAATATGTGGCTCCCTTGCCACCAATGAAAGTTTGAACCCAACTGATGTGTCATCATTTTCTCATATTTCTTAACCCTTTTTGTCACCATTTTAATTACTGATTAGCCTTAATTGTCAAATTAATTATGAAGTTTTATCATTTGGGCCTACTTGATTAATTTTGTGTTTTTAATTTAATTTCAGGAGAATTATAAGCAATTGGGCTTGAATCCAGAATTGGGCTTGGACTTGAAGAGAGCAGACTATTTTATTCTACCAAATTTTATCTTATCTAGATATTATCTAGATTTGATCTCATCTAGATCTTATCTTATATAGATTTTATTTTATTTATGGGCTTGAATTTAAAACAGATTTGTAAGCTTTGGGGTTGAAAACTATATAACAGCACCAAGGTTCTAGTTTAGGCTCTCTTCTCTCTCTCCTCTCCTCTCTCTCTTTTTCGTTTTAGTTTTAGAGTACTACTCTCAATTCATTTTAGTTTCTTTTTTGTTTTGGAGAATAATTCTAGTTTTCTTCGTTTCTACTACAATTTCATTTTCTATTGATTAATGGAAGGATAAGTCTCCAGTGTTGTTTTCTCTTGAGGATCAAGCACAACTCTCTTTGAGGTTCTATTATTATTATTAAATTCTTATCAGTTTTTCCTCTTCACCAATTACTCTGTATTTGTTGCTATTAATTCATGCATGCTTAATGCTTGATTAATTGTCTCTGTGCTTAATTTACGTTCATGCTTAATGATAGTTCATGATTAATTGGTGTATGTGTTGCTTAATCACATAATGAATGCCTTATGTTAAATTTCGCTTAGTAATTTAATTTAGGGTTGGATTAAGTGGTTGAACAGATAAAGGATAAACTCTCGTAACCTAGGATAAGAGACTTGCTTGTGAATCAAGGGGAAGCAACTTGTTTTAATTTTGATATTTTCTAATTCACATCTATTCGCTGTTTAATTTACAAAAGCAAACAACCCCCCCCCCCCCAATTCGTTACTATTTTCCTACTATCTGTTATGAACGTTTGGTTGACCATTGCTTGTTGGGAGACGACCTAGGATCACTTCCTAGATACTGCATTTTTAATGTTTATTTGATTCGGGTACGACCTCGATCAAATTTGGTGCCGTTGCTGGGGACCAGTGTCCAAAGGTTCATAATAGCTAGTGATTCGTGTTTTATGTTTAGTTGTTTTAAGCTTTCGTGTTGTGTTAGTGTGGTGTTAGTGTTGTGTTAGTGATGTTTAGTTGTTATTTTGTTTAGTGTTGTGTTTTGCTTTAGTTTTTCTGTTCAGTGCTTCCCCTGTTTCAGTTTTTGTGTTTTGCTATGAATAGTGCTTTGCGACGGATTTAGCAACCACTTTTGTTGACCTGGCAAATAGAGTAGTAGTGCAAATCCATTAGTGACTACTGCTGACAATTTAATTGACGATTTTTGTTTTGATAGTTAGGGTTGTTATTTTTGGCTGAATTTTGGTGTGATAAGTTCTTTTGACTCATATTTTGTGTGAAAAATAACAGGAACACTTGTTGTGGCCAGATTTGAGAGATTCAAAAAAATTTGAGAACTTGTGTTTACCAAAACTTCAAACGGCCATAACTTTTGCTCCGGGTATCAGAATGACTATTATTATATATGTATTTGGGGTAGAAAAAAATTTCCCATACCTTAGAAACTCGCGAAAGGCCTACTGAGGTCTCTAGCTAGCCAAACTCGCCTGTTTACTAGTTTTTCTTTATTTTTCAAGTTTTTATTGTTTTATTTTTCTAAACTTTCCTTAGGTAGTTTCCATGGTTAGACTATGAATTTTTGCCTGAAAAGTTTTGTGCCATCTTTTCATGATTTTAGGGTGTTGCTCACAAAATTTCAAGTCATTTGGATATCATTTGAGGGTAGCTATAGTTCAAACCTACACTATTACTTGCATAAGAAGGCAACTAGTTGTGCATGCTGAATGTAGTGTATGACTAGAGGCAATCCATCTGACTTACAACCCTTTGATCCTGAGATAGATAGGACATTTCATAGATTAGTTAGGCATCATTTTGTATCTTTTGAGCATCCTGAGCATTATGTTATTGGTGAGTCTGAGCATTATGTGGTTGGTAATTTTGAACATTCTGAGAACATGACACAACCTCTACCCCATGAGAGGACTCTAAGGGAAATGGCTGCACCTGATTTCACCTACGAAAGCTTGTGCATCCAATACCTTGATGAGGACGTCCCATATGTTCTTAAAACTGGACTGATCCATTTGCTTCCAAAGTTTCATGGCCTTGCAGGTGAAGACTCGCACAAACATCTGAAAGAATTCCATATTTTCTGCTCCACCATGAAACCCCCAGATGTCCAGGAGGATCACATATTTCTAAAGGCTTTTCCTCATTCTTTAGAGGGAGTGGCAAACGACTTGCTATATTACCTTGCTCCAAGGTCCATCACGAGCTGGGATGACCTCAAGAGAGTATTCTTAGATAAATTTTCCCTGCTTCCAGGACCACGACCATCAGAAAGGATATTTCAGGCATTAGGCAACTCAATGGAGAGAACCTATATGAATACTGGGATAGATTTAAAAAACTATGCGCCAGTTGCCCTCACCACCAGATTTCTGAGCAGCTTCTTCTCCAATATTTTTATGAAGGACTCAGTAACATGGAGAGAAGTATGATAGATGCTGTCAGTGGTGGAGCCCTTGGAGACATGACCCCTGCTGAAGCCAGAAATTTAATTGAGAAGATGGCTACAAACTCCCATAAATTTAGTGCCAGAAATGATGCTATTGATTAGAGGAGTGCATGAAGTAGCCATGAATTCATCTTCATCAGCTAAGACTAAGAAGCTTGAAGGTAAACTAGATGCCTTGGTTAACCTGGTAACCCAACTGGCCATGAATCAAAATTCTGCACCTGTCGCCAGACTTTGTGGTTTATGCTCCTCTGCCGATCACCACATAGACCTTTGCCCTTCTGTGCAACAATCTAAAGCGATTGAACAGCCTGAAGCTTATGCTGCAAACATCTACAATAGACCTCCTCAACCTCAGCAGCAAAATCAGCCACAACAGAACAATTTTGACCTCTCCAGCAACAGGTACAATCCCGGGTGGAGGAATCAACCCAACCTTAGATGGTCGAGTCCTTCATAACAGCAGTAACAACAACAACCTTATTTTCAGAATGCTGTTGGCCCAAGTAGACCATATGTTCCTCCACCAATCCAGTAGCAATGACAACAACAGCAACAACCCCAAAAACAACAAACAGTTGAGGCTCCTCCGCAACCTTTCCTTGAAGAACTTGTGAGGCAAATGACTATGCAAACCATGTAGTTTCAACAAGAGACCAGAGCCTTCATTCAGAGCTTAACTAATCAGATGGGACAATTGGCTACACAGTTTAATCAACAACAGTCCTAGAATTCTGACATATTACCTTCTCAATCTGTCCAAAATGACAAAAATGTGAGTATCATTACATTGAGGTCAGGAAAGCAGTGTCAAGGACCTCAACTAGTAACATCTCCCTCATCTGCAAGTGAACCTGCCCAACCTCACTCTACTCTAGAAAAAAACGATGACAAAAATTTAAAGAGTAAGTTACCTAACAATTTCTATGCAGGTGAATCTTCCACTGGTAATGCTGATTTACAGAAGCAGCATATCCCTCTTCCATTCCCTCCAAGAGCAATTTCCAACAAAAAAATGGAAGAGGTAGAGAGGGAGATATTGGAAACATTTAGAAAAGTAGAGGTAAACATACCTATGCTGGATGCAATAAAGCAAATTCCAAGATATGCTAAATTCTTGAAGGAGCTGTGCACTAATAAGCGGAAGCTTAAAGGAAGTGAAAGAATTAGCATGGGCAGAAATGTCTCCACATTGATTGGTAAATCTGTTCCCCAAATCCTTGAAAAATGTAAAGATCCAGGTACATTCAGCATACCTTGTATTATAGGGAACAATAAGTTTGACAATGCCATGCTAGATTTAGGAGCTTCTGTTAGTGTTATGCCTCTGTCTAGTTTTAATTCTCTATTTCTTGGTCCTTTGCAGTCAACTGATGTGGTAATTCATTTAGCTAATAGAAGTGTTGCCTATCTTGCTGGTTTCATAGAGGATGTCTTAGTTAGAGTTGGTGAACTGATTTTCCCTGTTGATTTTTATATTTTGAATATGGAGGAGGGATTTTCTCAAGGATCAGTTCCCATCATTCTAGGCAGACCTTTTATGAAAACTGCTAGAACTAAGATAGATGTATATGCAGGCACACTATCTATGGAGTTTGGTGATATAACTGTTCATTTTAATATTCTTGATGCTATGAAACACCCATCTAAAGATCTTTCTTTATTTCGCGCTGATATAATTGACCATATTGTTGATGAATACATGACTGATCTTCATTCTAATCTGCATGCCTGTCACTCTTCATGCATTGAATCTGAATTTGTACTTGATCATATGGTTGAATTTGATGCTGAGAATGAATCTAAAATTGATATTGATTACATGTCTGGTGATGTTTTACCTCTTGAGATTGATTTTCTAGAGTCAGATAGAACTAACCATGTTTCAGGAAGTACATATACCTCTGACTTTCTTTATGAGGTACAGGCTGAGAAACCATCTCTTTTTACCATTATCCAACTGCCCACACCAGAAATGAAGCCTCTGCCATCAAATTTAAAATATGCTTACTTGGATGATAGCAAAAGTTTTCCAATAATTATATCTGCCTCCCTTCCTGATGAGCAAGAGGAGAAGCTGTTATCAGTTCTCAAGAAGCTTAATAAGGCTATAGGCTGGACCCTGGCGGACATTCCTGGTATTAGCCCATCCACATGTATGCATCAGATAAATTTAGAGGATGGGGCTAAACCAGCAAGACAACCACAGAGAAGACTCAACCCGGTGATTCTTGATGAAGTGAAGAAGGAGGTAACCAAGCTTTTGCAAGCTGGAATCATTTATCCTATCTCCGACAGCCAATGGGTGAGTCCCGTCCAGGTAGTCTCGAAGAAAACCGGCCTCACCGTCATAAAAAATGAGAAGGAGGAGCTGATTCCTACTCGGGTGCAGAACAGTTGGAGAGTCTGCATCGACTATAGGAGGCTAAACCAAGTTACCAAAAAGGACCACTTTCCGTTGTTCATTGACCAGATGCTTGAAAGCCTGGCAGGTAAATCTCACTACTGTTTCCTTGATGGTTTTTCTGGTTATATGCAAATCACTATTGCTCCTGAGGATAAGGAAAAGACCACATTCACCTGCCCCTTCGGCACTTTTTCCTATAGGAGGATGCCTTTTGGCCTGTGCAATGCCCTTGGTACCTTCCAGCGGTGCATGATCAGTATTTTTAGTAATTTTTTAGAAAAATGCATAGAGGTGTTTATGGATGATTTCACTGTATATGGATCATCTTTTGATGATTGTTTGGATAGTCTGGAAAAGGTTTTGAATAGATGTATTGAAACTAATCTTGTTCTAAATTTTGAAAAATGTCATTTTATGGTTGAGCAAGGTATAGTTTTAGGCCACATTATTTCCAATAAGGGCATTGAAGTAGATCCTGCAAAAATTTCTGTTATTTTACAATTGCCTTACCCCTCTTGCGTGCAAGAGGTGCGATCTTTTCTTGGTCATGCAAGATTCTACAGGCGCTTTATAAAAGATTTTAGCAAGGTAGCCCTTCCACTATCCAACTTGTTGCAAAAGGAGGTGGAGTTTGACTTTAATGATAAATGCAAAGAGGCTTTTGATTGCCTCAAAAGTGCACTGACTACCACCCCCATCATCCAAGCACCCGACTGGACAACCCCTTTTGAGCTTATGTGTGATGCATCAAATTATGCATTGGGGGCTGTCCTTGCTCAGAAAATTGATAAATTGCCTAGAGTGATATATTATGCTTCTAGGACTTTAGATGCTGCCCAAGCGAATTATACTACTACTGAGAAAGAGCTACTAGCCATAGTTTTTGCTCTTGAAAAATTTCGTTCTTATTTGCTTGGTACTCGCCTTATTGTTTATACTGACCATGCAGCTCTAAAGTACTTGTTGAAGAAGGCTGATTCAAAGCCTAGGTTGATCCAATGGATGCCTTGGCTCCAAGAATTTGACTTGGAGATCCGTGATAGGAGCGGAGCACAAAATTTAGTTGCTGATCATTTGAGTCGGATCAAACGTGTGTCTGATGAGGACTCACCCATTCGGGATGATTTCCCGGATGATCATTTATATATATTGTATAGTATTTCTGATTTTTTTTTCTACTCCCTGGTTTGCTAACATTGTCAATTATTTAGTTGCTTCTATTTTTCCTCCCTTAGCATCTAAGGCTCAAAAAGATAAAATTAAAAGTGATGCTAAGCATTTTATTTGGGATGACCCCTACTTGTGGAAATTATGCAGTGATCAGGTCATTAGACGATGCATTCCAAATCATGCGACTGACTTAGTCCTGTAGTTCTGTCATTCTTCTGCACCGGGAGGTCATCTGGGTGTTCAAAGGACAACTCGCAAAGTGTTTGACTGTGGCTTTTATTGGCCCACCATCTTTAAAGATGCGTGGAAGATTTGTAGCACTTGGGAGCAGTGTCAGAGAGCAGGAAGTGCACTTACATGGCGACAACAAATGCCTCAGCAACCTATGCTATTCTGTGAGGTGTTTAATGTCTGGGGCATAGATTTCATGGGCCCTTTTCTTGTCTTTTTTGGTTATGTTTACATTCTCCTTACAGTTGATTATGTTTCAAAATGGGTGGAAGCCAAGCCCACTAGAACTAATGATGCAAAGGTTGTTGTAGATTTTGTCAGATCTAATCTGTTTTGTAGGTTTAGAGTACCTAAAGCAATCATTAGTGATCAAGGAACCCATTTTTGCAACAAATCAATGCATGCCTTGCTTAAAAAGTATGGGGTTGTACACAGGGTATCCACACCATACCACCCCCAAACCAATGGGCAGGCAGAAATTTCTAACAGGGAGATGAAGAGAATTTTAGAGAAGATTGTGCAGCCAAGCAGGAAAGATTGGAGTACCAGGCTTGATGATGCTCTTTGGGCACATCGGACTGCCTACAAAGCACTCATAGGAATGTCTCCATATCGGGTTGTCTTTGGAAAGGCATGTCATCTTCCAGTAGAGATTGAGCACAAAGCATGTTGGGTAGTGAAGACCTGCAACTTCTCTATGGATCAAGCTGGTGAGGAAAGAAAGTTGCAACTGAGTGAGTTAGATGAGATCCGCCTAGAAGCGTATGAGAATGCCAAGTTCTACAAAGAAAAGATCAAGAAGTTCCATGATAGCATGATAATTAAGAAGGACTTCATGGTTGGGCAAAAAGTGTTATTGTATAATTCTAGGCTTGGACTCATGAGTGGTAAGTTGAGGTCTAAGTGGATTGGTCCTTTTGTTGTTACTAATGTTTTTCCTTATGGTACAGTTGAGATCAAAAGCGACTCCACAAACAAGAGCTTCAAGGTCAATGGACACCAACTTAAGCCATTCTTCACAAACCCTTCTTTAGTGGACGTAGTGGTGGAAGAGACTTCCTTACTCCACCCTACTCTTCCTCCACCATGACTTAGGGAGTTTTTCTTTTCCTATCTCCTTCTTTACTTTTATTACATTTGTCCGATTCTAATTGATAGTTTAATTGCTTTTAATCTTTTACTTGTGCTACATTGAGGACAATGTGTTGTTTAAGTATGGAGGGAGTGTTCTTTGGTTTTGCTAGTTTTGTTAGTTTTGTTAATTTTTGTTAGTTGTGTTAAATTTGTTAGTTTTGTTGGGTTTCTAGTTAAATATTTTAGGTCAATTCTGTTTGCATGTACAACTTTGCATATTTTTCTTTGAATTATAGGATATGTTCAAGTAATGGGTAATTGTTTTGAAAATAAAAGTCGCTTGACATTTTGTGATTTGAAGTCCTTGTTTTTCCTCTACATGTCATGATAGTTTTGAAAGCTCAATTTGGAAGTGATAAGTTTACCTTTGTTAGAATTTGAGCCATCATCATAATCATTTGGTGTGTTTTGCCCCATTGATTGCTTGCACAATAGCCTTGGCTTGATTCTTGTTGATGCTTCCTAATTCACATGCATATTTGGAAATGATTTAGGCCTTATGGACTTACCTTGAATTAATCCCTTTGATGGCCCTTTGAGCCTATGTTCCCCTTTCTTTGTTTTGAAGCTCATTACAAGCCTTAAGTGAAAAACCATGATCTCACCTTAACCTTAAGGAATTTTTGAGCTTTGGAATTGTTTTGGGAATAAGTGTGGGGGGTTTTGTTGGATAACATATTTCGTTGGCTATGCTTCTTGATGTATTTTGGGCCATACTTGATGTACATTGTATACTGGTTAAATGTTGGACATACTGAATGATATGCTATTTCTCGAAGGCTATAGTGCAAAAAAAAAAATTATTTAGTTGAATCAATTCGAAAAAAAGAAAAAGAAAAGCAATAAAGTTGAGTGAATAAGATCTTAAATGGAAAAAGAATGATGAGACTCTTGGCTCTACTCTTTGCGTTTAAATTTTATCTTTAGGTTTTCTTATTTTTTCTTAATATGCACTTATTCCCCATTGCTCCTCTATTCCTTTGGGATTTAGCTACTTATTCCATATTTTTCCCTACCTTGTCCTTGGCCCCATTACAACCTTAAAAGACCTTTTGGGGGTAAATAGTAGCCAAGACACTTGAGAGATAGAGTGTGGCAAATTGCCCCAAATGGGGTTCTTTTACAAACTATTTCCCCATTTGGGGTTGTTTTGAGAGATTTTCCACGAGGGTGCAGTTTTGAACATACCCTGCATGAAAATATCACACAAAACGCCAACATCATTGGCGCATCCTCTTTGCATGCGACACGTGGCAGTGGCGCTACAGCCACTGGCGACACCAGCTGGTATCGCCACCTGCACTGGCGCTTTGGCCATGCATGGTGGAGTCGCTAGTCAACCTAGCGATTTACACGTAGGTTCAACTTTTTCTTTTCAGCTTTATGGCAGTAGTTTTTCAGCTATGGCAAGGAGCAGGAGCTTTTCATCTATGGCAAGGAGAAGGCACAATTATAGTTGGCGAGGATAAGTAGAAAACGCCACTAGCTTTGGCGTTTTAGCGTGTTTAAATACACCCACCAGCTTTAGCATTTTTTGCAGCTGCTTTCCCTTTGCAACTTGTTTTCCCTTCGTGGCTTTGGCAATGAAAAAATTTTGTGGTATGAAATATTTTTTTAAAGTAATTTTGTTAGGCTGAAATAAAGATTGAATTTGAAGTATTTATTTTTTAAATTAAATTAGCTTTTATATTCGATAGTCTTGTTAGTGTGTGTTTAAATGTCTAAAATAAAAGAAAAATTGTGTAACAATGTTTATTTGAAGAAAATATTTTCAATGAAAATAAAATATTTTGAATATGAAATTTGTAGTATTTTTTAATTAGATTAGGCTGGTGTTGATGATTTATTAGTGTGTTAAAAATTGATGAATGTTTGAACTTTGAATAAAAAAAATTTGTAGATCATATTTATTTGAAGTAAGTATTTTGAGTACGATTTTTTTTTAATATGAAGTTGCAGTATTTTTTTAATTAGATTAGGTTGGTTTGTTGGTGTGTTAAAAATTTATAAGCGCTCAACTTGAAAGTGTTATTTGATGCTTTGTTTTTTCTCATATCATATTTATTTTAATATATTTGTAGTAATTTTGTAATTACCTATTTTCATTTTAAAGTTATTATTGTTAAGATTAATTATTTATACTACTAACTAACTTCGTTCATGAATTATTTTGTCTTTAAAATTACTATCTTGAAATTGTTCATTTTTTTAAGTGTCTCCCATGAAATTTATTTGAAGTTAATTAATTTTTTTAAAAGAAAATTTGAATGTGAAGTTCCAATAAAGGGACCTTTTGTGATTACATTTTATTATTTTGGATTTAAAGTTTTTTAAAATCGTTCGTGTTATTTAAGTGTGTTGATGTGAAATTTATTTAAAGTTAATAATTTTGATTACATCTTGATTAGTTTACAATTACTACCTTGAAATTGTTAATGTTTTTAAAGTGTCTTAATGTGAAATTTATTTGAAGTTAATTTTTTTTAAAATTAAGTTTTATTGTGAAGTTCCAGTAAGGACCTTTTGTGATAACCATTTTATTATTAAAGTTTTAAAATATTGTTTTTGTAGGTACACGATGAATTCGGTTATAACAGTGTTGTATTTCAATGGAAGGGTATATGAAGATAATGATGGTGTAATATTTGAAGGCAGTAAAAAAGCGATTCAGATTAAACGTGAAATTAGTTTCAGTGCTTTGAAGAAAAAAATTGGAGATAAGGTAAAGTTACAAAATAATGAAATTATTTCTGCTATCAATTGTAGATTTTTAGTGTCAGGAAGATATATTGCCTTGCAAATTTGTGATGACGAAGTTGTTGAAACGATGCTCGAAAGTTTTAAACAACAAGAACAAATGTCAGTTCTAGAATTATACATAGAAAAGGATGTGGCGGGTGGTTCTATGTTTCATTATGCAAATTCGCTTACATCATGTGAAAATAATTTATCTAATAATGACACAACCGCCAACAAATATGAGCAATTTACATGTTGACGAAGATGATGATGATGATGATGATTATCTTGTGTCTAACTTATACGTTGAAGAGTCTTTAGACGAAGATGACAGTGTTGACGGTATATCTAATATAGACGATGAAGTCACCGACATGATTCAACCACTAAAAATTGTTCACCCAGTTGAAGGTATAATTTGCTGTATAAAAAAATTACACAATACATTTATTATTTGATGACAATTGTATTTAATGCTAAATAAGTATGATTTGAATTTTTATTTTGAACTATTTGGTGCACAAGGAATTCAACATCCATTTTGGAATGATGCTTTGCATTATAACAATATCAACTGGAGTCATCCTGATGAGGAGGACATTTGCGGTTTGGAGATGCCGTCGACCTTTAATGTTGGGCAAGAATTATATGTTGGCATGAAATTTTATAGTAAAGATGCGGTCAAAAATGCAGTCAAACAATATGTTATGAAGATGCATCAAAGTTTCAAAGTTGTTGAAAGCAAATCGAACAAGTATGTGGTTTGTTGCTTGAATAAAAGTGTTGAGTGTCCTTGCCCTTTCTATATGAGGGAAAATTTATCTAAAAAATAGATACGTGGAAAGTCACACAATGGGGTGGACCACACACATGTCTGAATATGACCATGACACAAGATCACGAGAAGTTTGATTCAGATTTAATTGTCACTTGTGTAGTAGGTACGTATTTTATGTTCATATTATGTTAATTGTCATTTAAATTTTGCTATGTTATTGACAAACATGATTAGAGAAGATCCATCAATAAAAGTTTCTTTGATTCAAGAGAGGATTAACAATGAATTTGCGTACAAGGTGTCGTACAAAAAAGCTTGGTTGGTGAAACAGAAAGCCATTGCAATTGAATATGGCGATTGGGATGAGTCATATGCGAAACTTTCGTCGTGGCTAACACACATGAAAAATAATTCTCCTGGATCATATTTTCAAATACTACATGACGATTTTATCATTGGGAATATGGTTAGTCGTGAACACCGTCAGTTTCATAGAGATTTTTGGACTTTTGGTCAATGTAAAGAGGCTTTCAAGTACTGTAAGCCAATCATACAAGTTGACGGCCACATTTGTACGGCAAATACTGTGGGACCCTCTTAATGACCACATCACAAGATGGAAATGGTGGTATCCTTCCTCTAGCATTCGCCATGGTCGAAGGTGAGACGTTGACAATGTGGTCATGGTTTTTGGCACACTTGCGTGAACAGGTCACAGATAACAATGGTATTTGTCTGATATCTGATCAACACGCGAGTATAAAGTCCACTATGTCTAACGAAGCACTTGGTTGGCAACCTCCCCACGATTATCATGTTTACTGTGTGCGACACATAGCAAGCAACTTCAATCGGAAATTCAATAATGCCAAACAACAAGAAATGTTGAAGAAATTGGGTAACATTTCATTTCATTTATGATGGTCACGTTAATTTAAGTTTCATATATAGTTAAAATTGTTGTTGCTAACTAATTTCATGCAGGGTACACTCCTTGCAAGCACATTTTTTTATCAAAATTTAGAAAAATTCTGTCAATTGAGTCCAGCCATAGCAATATGGATTGATCGCATTTCAAAGGACAAATGGACGATGGCTTATGACAGAGAAGGACGTTGATATGGCCATATGACAACCAACCTGTCAGAATGTATAAATTATGTTTTGAAGGATTGTCGCAACATACCGATAACAGCGTTGGTGAAATCAACATATAGTAGATGTCGAAAGTACTTTGTTGATCGAGGCCGCCAAGCCCAACAATGGTTAAATGAAGGCCAAGTATATTGTTCTAAGCTTGTTAAAGAACTTAGAAAAAATCAAGAACAAGTTTGTTCACACATCGTTCGCGTGTATGATATCCACTCAACAAGGTTTGAAGTAGAGGAGACCTTCAATCCTATCACGCAACATGGCGGACAAAAGTAGGCAGTAAACTTAAATGGCCATTATTGTCAATGTAGAAAGTATTTTGTGCTTCACTATCCATGTTCACACATTATTGCAGCTTGTGGTTACATGAGCATGAACTACTACCAATATGTAGATGTTGTTTACACGAATGAGCACATCTTAAAAGCTTACTCCGCACAATGGTGGCCTCTCAAGAATGAAGCGACAATTCCTCCTTCTAACGATGAATGGACAATTATCCCTGACCCAACTACAATTCGTGCAAAAGGTCGGCCAAAATCAACTAGGATAAGGAATCAGATGGATTGGCTCGAACTGTCTGAGCAACGACAAAAATGTAGTAGATGTGGAGCAGAAGGGCACAACAGGCGACGATGTCCAATGCAATCTGAGCGTGGGAGTTGTTCATTTAATTGATTTATGTATGAAAAACAAAGTCTTCTATTGGTTTAAGTTGTCTTCAATGTATTTAATTTCTTATCTTCAATGCAACCGTTGGTTAGTAACATTAGTTATTTTCGTTTGCGTACTTTAATTTTTTTTTTCATTACTTATTTTCGAATGTAGCAGTCTCTTAATGGCTGGCAACATATTTAGATGACCTCTTAACCGTCAACCCTAAGACATAAATCCTAAACCGTAAACCTTAAACCCTAAACCATAAACCATAAACCCTAAGACATAAACCCTAAAACGTCAACCTATGACATAAACCCTAAACCATATACCCTAAACCCTAAGACATACACCTTAAACCCTAAACGCCAAACTGTAAACCCCAAACCATACACCCTAAACCCTAAATCGTAAACCCCAAACCCTAAACCATAACCCATAAACCCTAAACCCCGGTTGAGTGAAAGTGGGGAGTCCAATGTTGTAGTTAAGGGTATTCAAATTGATACTAAAGGAGAACTATCTACAATGATGAACTATGGACTTAGTCAACGTGGACTATCTACACATATGGCATTGGTGTTCGTCGTTAGTTACTAAAATTACTTATTTTTCGTTTGTCTACTTTAGTTTTATTTTTAAAATTTATTTATTATTATAGTTTGATGCGCGACATAAACTGTATCCATTAGTAAGGCTTAATAAATGAGATACAATAGATTAACTGTCAAAATCAAATGTCATACATACAACAACAATGTGTTCCTCCCTTGTGGTGACACAACTTCACCCTGCAATTATTAGCGTCAAGAAATTAATGCTCATGCTTAACAGAATAATTAGAACTTAAACATTGAAAAACAGATAAATACCAATGTAGTTGTGTTTGCATTATTTGGGTCGACAAACATCTTTGTTTTACGCCTATACCAGACCATGTAGTCGGAGTTAAAACTCAGTAGGCCCTCCTGTCGAGGATAAACGTCGACCCTAAACTCAGCTCGATTGTTCCATTGACTGATCATTGGGGCCAATAGCTGGAACCAATTTTCATCTTGTTTGCCTTTGAGCGTTATGCCATGGAGATTCTGCGATTGCGAAGGACACCCGGGAATAGGTTGTTGCATTCCAAATTGTCGCAAAACTCTATCGGGTTGGTGCCACTCAACAACATGGAAACAAATTAGTGGCACCACCGCGAACCACACTACACTTCCAACCACACAAATTAGAGGCGACGCTGCCATCACAGTTGCTGTGTAAGGCTCCCAGACAAACTGCATATAGCAACACAGTTGTCAATTTTCAGTCAAACATAACATATTAACATTTCATTTAACCAATACATTACGATCTTCTTACCTCATTTTGTTTCATGATATCCAATTTGCAACGGAAAACTCTAAGATCATCATTGCCAATATGCTGATTTCCACGTCGTAGCCACCTACAATAAAAATGAAATCATCATTGTCAACACATTACATTATTAATTATTTTCAATTGAAATCTAATTTTTTAAACGACAAACCTGTGTCTGAGTGGTTTATTTTCTATTACGGGAGGCATCCTCTTTGGAGCAAAAGTCGTGCATCGTTCCCATGCCCATATTTGGATTAAGATGCACATACCTCCGATTGATTTAACTTTGTAATCGGTGGCGCTGCACATCTCTCTATATAAATACGCAAGCACGGCAGGTCCCCATGCATACGTGCTACATTGTTCAAAGTCACATAAAAATTGTAGGTACCTCAGGGAAACTCTGCTACTGCTTTTGTTAACAAAGAGGACACCTCCTATGAATCTAAGGATTCATGCACAGGTAAACCTTTGTAATTGTTCTACGTTACCGTCATGGTTATTTAAGTTTGAAAAATGCTAAGCCAACCAGCTTAATTTAACCACACTGCCTTCAAGTTTGTCTTCCTGTGGTCTGACTCCTAATAATTCTACACATAAATCAGCCCAATCAAGATTTGTTGGACCAATTAATGGTGCCCCCTCAATACGAAGACCTAATAAAACTGACACATCTTAAAGAGTAATGGTACACTCTCCGCATCTCAAGTGAAATGTGTGTGTTTCAGGCCTCCATCTTTCAATCAACGCACTAATTAATGCCGCATTTATTTTTAGGTATCCCATCTTCAATATCCAGTAAAACCCAGATTGTCGAAGAAGAGGAACAATTTCCTATGGTATTTGTTCTTCACCTTGATACGTGGGGACAACTCGTCTGATATGTAATTTTCTGTCTGGTTTCCCATTCCAAACATGTTCTGAAACATGCATAGGTTGCATTCACAAAACGTCACCATCAATTGGACCAGACCTAATTTGTATATTTGATGAGCTTGACGACGAAGATGCCATTGATCCTGCAAACTAAAATATAATACAATAAAATGAATAATATACTCTCCAAAATTCAAATAAATAACAAATTATATTTTTCAAATTTCAATTATTTCAATAACAAAATATATTATACAATCAACGAAATTTAAATATATTCTACAAATAAATTAAATCACATCCAAACACAACTTTACATAAATAAAAAATAATTTTTTTTAAATTTTAATAACAAAATATATTATACAAATAACCTAATTCATATATATTCTACAAATAAATTAAATTACATACAAATATAAATTTAAATATATAACATAATATTTATATTTGTGGCTAAAAATTAAAACAATATATATATATATATATATATATATATATATATATATATATATATATATATACACACACACACACACACACAAAATTAATAACTTAAAATACTTACAAGTAAAATAATTTAGCATACAAAATTAATAATTTAAAATACGTAAAACTATTCTAATGTAAACAGACTTTATGAAACTAATAATAACTAAAACTAACGTAATATAAAAAATTTAATTGTGACCTAATTTAAAATTAATAATTTACAGTACCTAAAACTATTCCTAATTTATCATATCAAATATTTAAACTAAATGTAATCCACCATATAAAAAATTTAAAGTAAACCTAATCTAAAATTAATAAATTATGGAACCTAAAACAATTCTTAATCTACTATATAAAAAATTTAAACTAAACCTAATCTACCATATAAAAATTTAAAGTATTCCTAATTTACCATATAAAATTAATAACTTACATTACCTAAAACTATTCCTAATCTACCATATAAAAAATTTAAACTAAATCTAATCTACCATATAAAATTAAGAACTCAAACTAATAATATTAACAAATTAACTAAATCTAATGTATCCTATAACACAAATAATAACATACTAACTAAAATTATAACAAATACATATAACACAAATAATATTAATATTTCAAATTACTAATTAAAATTTATAACTACCACCTAAACATACGTAACATATAACATATAAAACAAACCTAACCTAAACATACGTAACATATAACATATAAAACAAACCTAACATAAACATACTTAACATATAACATATAACACCTAAAATTTATAACCTAAACAAACCTAAAATTTATTATCAGTTAAAAAATACTTACCAAGAAATTAGAAGCAACAGGAACGAACCAAAGAAGGACTAAGAACCAAAGGAACCAAGCTTTCTGAAGAAGCAAGATGAAAGTGGAAGTATGAGGAGTGACAGAGCAATGGAGTGGAGAAGCATTTATAGAGCAATTTTTTTTTGAAAGAAAATCGCAGAATGCAATGGCGCCTCCTTCCTGCAACGCGCAACCACCAATGGCGCGTCCCTGATCACTGCATCCTTGACCTCCTGCTGCCACTTCACTTTGCAGCTACGCTACAACCCTAGGGCCTTCAACGCGCCAGTTTGACTGGCACCATGCCCAAGTTGCCAGGCATGTTGGCGACTCCAACGCCACGTAGGAAAAAGGGAAGGCGCTGGTGGGAATGGCGACACCAGCGCCACGTGGCATGTCCTCACCGAAAGTGCCAATGGTGGTGGCGCCATGCATGGAGTTTACGTGAAAAAGAGCACCCCTACGGAATAAGTTTAGAAACAACCCAATTTGGGGAATAAGTTTCTAAAACTGCACTAGTTTGGGTAATTTGCCGATAGAGTGTATATCTTGTGAGACTTTATCACTTATCATTCTTGAGCTGATTAACTATTTTGCCATGATTAGGTTGCTTGGATGATTTTCACGAATGTCTTGACTCTTTGGATCTCTTCATGTTAGATGTTACCCATTTTTTTTCATTCCTTGAGATTCATTGAGAAATATGTAATTGTTGTTGTGCCTGTTTGTTTCTCTTTAATGTCTCTGAATTTGTCCCTTGCTTTGTTTTTTTTTCCCAGGAGTGCAAAAGGCTAAGTGTGAGGGGATTTGATGTGTCATCATTTTCTCATATTTATTAACCCTTTTTGTCACCATTTTAATTACTGATTAGCCTCAATTGTCAATTTAATTATGCAGTTTTATCATTTGGGCCTATTGGATTAATTTTGTGTTTTTAACTTAGTTTCAGGAGAATTATAAGCAATTGGGCTTGAATCCAGAATTGGGCTTGGACTTGAAGAGAGCAGACTATTTTATTCTACCAAATTTTATCTTATCTAGATTTTATCTTATCTAGATATTATCTAGATTTGATCTCATCTAGATATTATTTCATCTAGATCTTATCTTATCTTATCTAGATTTTATTTTATTTATGGGCTTGGATTTAAAACATATTTGTAAGATTTGGGGTTGAAAACTATATAACAACACCAAGGTTCTAGTTTAGGCTATCTTCTTTCTCTCCTCTCCTCTCTCTTTTTCGTTTTAGTTTTAGAGTGCTACTCTCAATTCGTTTTAGTTTCTTTTTCATTTTGGAGAATAATTCTAGTTTTCTTCGTTTCTACTACAATTTTGTTTTCTATTGATTAATGGAAGGCCAAGTCTTCAGCGTTGTTTTCTCTTGAGGATCAAGAATATTTTCTATTTGCACCCCCTGTTTACTAAATACACCCCCTGCCTTTTTTTGCTGATTTCTTTTCCGTAACGTTACGGAACTTTACAAATTTCATAACGATACTTGTTTTCTTTCCGTAATGTTACAGAACCTTACGGATTACGTAAGCATCCCTTTTTTGACTTTTGGAATGTCGTGGAACTTCACGGATTGTGCAACAATGCATTCTTTTGATTTCCGGCATGCCACAGAACTTCATGGATTGCCTAACGATGGGTGCCAAGTACCTCGAAGCGGTCAGACAAAGGTTGCATGCCATCAAACAATGGTCCTCGGGCGAAATTAGGGTATGAAAATTGTCCCTCTTTACTTATCTTTTATTGGAGATAAAAGGGAAGTAAAGACAAGACACTAATTTCGTTCGAGCGAAACACCATTTGGCCGGTCAATCTCCCTGCCAGCAGAACCTGCAAAAATTTTGAAAATGATCAGTACCGACGACCAACATCATCCTGATACTATCGAATTCGTTCCTCTTGGTTGACACAAGGCGCAAAATGACCATAATTTTTCTCTGCGTGCCTTTGGACACGATTGAGCCTGGGTGGCAAGGCACAGAATGACCATAATTTGTCTCTGCGTGCCACCGGACACGATCGCCTCTGGATGGCGAAAAGGTGTGGGGAATGACCATAATTTGTCTCCGCCCACCTCTCGACTTACTGTCCCTGAATCACAAAGGGCGTAGAATGACCATAATTTGTCTCTGCGCGTTTATCACTCGACTCACGAAATCTGAATGACAAAGGGCGCATAATGACCCTAATTTGTCTCTGCGCGTTTATCACTCGACTTGCTGCTCCTAAATGACAAAGCGCGCAGAATGACCATAATTTGTCTCTACGCGTTTATCACTCGACTCGCTGCTCCTGAATGAAAAAGGGCGCAGAATGACCATAATTTGTCTCTGCGCGTTTATCACTCAACGAGTCTAACAGATAGCAAAAACATTCAGATTACCATAATTTGTCTCCACATGTCATTGGGCCCGTCGCCTCTGGATAACAAAAGGTGAAAGAAAGTGCGGGACCAAATGGTTCCCCGCATGTCATCGGGCCCGCCGCCTCTGGATGACATAGGCAAAAAGTGCGGGACCAAATGGTTCCCCGCATGTCATCGGGCCCGCCGCCTCTGGATGACAAAAGGTAAAAGTGCGGGACCAAATGGTTCTCCGCATGTCATCGGGCTCGCCGCCTTTGGATGACAAAGGTAAAAGTGCAGGACCAAATGTTTCCCTCTTGTCATCGGGCCTGCCGCCTCTGGATGACAAAAGGGCGCAGAATGATCATAATTTGTTTCTGTATGTCATCTGACATGACTGTGTCTGAATGGAAAAAGGTGAGCGGAATGACCATAATTTGTCTCCGCATGTCATCGGGTCTGCCGCTTCTGGATGACAAAAGACGCAGAATGACCATAATTTGTCTCTGCACGCCATCGGACACGATTGTGTATGGATGGCAAAAAGGTGAGCGGAATGACCATAATTTGTCTCCGTATGTCATCGGGCCCGCCACCTCTGGATGACAAAAGACGCAGAATGACTATAATTTGTCTCTGCATGCCATCGGACACGACTATGTCTGAATGGTGAAAAGGTGAGCGGAATGACCATAATTTGTCTCCGCATGTCACATGACCCCAGGGTCAGTATGACAGAGATTGTGGGGCGGCCGACAAATGAGATTTTGGATGTTTGCATTTCGTTTCTAAATGACCATTTAGAGGAAACACTGGGTTCAACAAAAATAGAAGAAAATCACTCAAAGTGTATCGATCTCACACAGGTAAGTGTTTCATCCTAATTCCGAACCATAGATATGTCATGACTTGATTTTGCAAGTCATTTCCTATCAAATCAAAGATTACATGCGTGATCATGGATCAGTAGGACTTTTCCTCGAGAATGGTTTGTTTCTTGTGGGAAATTTGGCTTTGAGTGTTCTTGGCCTTTTCCTTTTCTGTTTTTGTTTAGTGTGAGGTGAACAAGCCACCGACGCACAGGATTTTGGTTGGCAATCAAAAGGAGGGGACCACTTTAGATCGTGGTTTCCCTTTTTTTTTTGTTTACTTGGTGACAATTTTGTATTGTTCAGATGTTGTCTGGTTCAAAGACCTTTCTGCATATTTCTTCTGTTTTCTTCCGATCCTTGATTGGGAATTTTCTTTCTTTTTCTTTCTTCCGATTTTTGATTGGGAATTTTCTCCCTTTCTCTTCTCTCTCTCCTTTTTTTTTTGTTTTTTTGTTTTTTTCTTTCAAGAGCAAGGATGGACATTCTCACCTTGGGTCAAGGTTTATGGTAAGTTGGAATTTCGGCTTAAGGTTTGCAGAACAGCTGGACATGACATATGTCAGGGTTTGGTTTGGTTCAGGCATAAAAGGGGATGTCCAACATTATTTCCATGACACAAAAGCAATACCGATGATTTGGAAATTTTATGCAAAACTAGTCATGCATGCACCTATGTGGACACTCAAGTGTCAAAAATTTTTTGGTCATGTGATGCTAGGGCTCATGATTCATTTCCTCTACTTTAGTCAACCCAGTGTATCCAAAATATGTTCTTTTATCAATTTGTGCATTCATCCGAGTCCATTTTTGGGCGTTCGGGAAAACTTTCACAGTGTTCATCCTTCAAGTGTATACACATTTTTTTTCAAAAACTGGTTATGATCAATGAATTTTTTTCAAAGGAAAGTTGGAAGTTATCTCTTTTCATAAGCATGTTGTTTTTGTTTTAGCTAGACAACTTTTTATTTTTATTTTTTTTCCTTCTTTTTCTTTTCTTGCTTGCTCTCTTTTCCTTTTCCTCTTTTTTTTTTCCTTTTTAAGTTATTTATCATTTGTTCATTTCCTCTTTTTTTTTTTTTTTTCTTTTTTCTCTTTTTCTCTCTGAAATGGTCGTGCGGACGAGGGCACACACTACCTACTTACGTCTAACCACAAGGTAAACGAAAAACACACGAAATGGTAAGTCGCAAAAACGGTGACGAAAATAACTGAGAGCCATAACGCCAAAAATTTCTAACAGAAATGAACGATAATAATAGTAATGTTAGTAACCATATGAACAAAAACAGAAAATAGTAATGTCAACAGCAATATAGACAATAACAGAAAACGTCAATAGCAAACTAACAGAAAAATGTCAATAAAAAGATGCGGTGACCTCGGTCACTTGGCTCCGCTTCCTCCCAAGAAATCGAGCAAGTCCGTCATCTCCTCATCCATACGGGCTTCCTCTGCATCGGCGGGGGATCCTGCAGGCGCCTCCCCTGCCTGGGCCTCGGGCCAATCTCCGTGCCATGCGACCTTAGCCCTAAACTACTCCGGAGTAGGGCACGCAAAAGGAGTGAAACCCCACCCCTGCTGACTCAGGTTAAGCTAGTAGAGACACTCATGTATCTGCACCTGCCCACGGTGGTTGGCCGCCTGCTGGCGAACCAAGTGATGTAGATAACGCTCCATGCCTAGTGACCCAGCGAGATCAGCCTGATGGGGTGGTGGCGGTGCATCTGTGGCCTGAGGTGCATCACCCTACGCCTGCCTAGGTGTGCAATACTTCTCTATGAAGGCCCGGGTGATCGGCTGTCAGATCACCTTACTAGGGGTGACGGGAACCCCGAATGACTGGCAGAGGCTCGTGATCAATGTCGAAAACCCCAGGGCCCTGTTAGACTTATCCGGGTCTAGAGGGTGTCTGGTGGGTGGCATACCTGCAAACAAATAGATGGCGTCAGCAATCAACTGAGCTACATGGACACTCATCCATGTCAGGATGGCGTACACCAGCTGACACTTCAGCAAAGGGAGATTGGAATTATGATCACTAGGCAAGACATTGCTGAGCAGCAATGTCATCCACATCTGGGGTCTGAGCGAAATCCTGCCCTGGGGTGCACAACAGCTGGGCAATGGCCTCCTCATTGAACCCATCGGGCCTGTTCCTCCTCTGACCGAACTCGCACTCCTGGCCTTCCTCCAACACTAGCGGGTCACCCAGGAACTGGCTAAGGGCATCTGCGTCAAAGGAAATCCACTGACCCCTCACCCATGACCGCATGTCTCGCACTCCCTCTTCTATGGGCCAAGCATTAGCATAAAACTCCAGGACTATATCAGGGTCAAACTTAGCCTTGGGAGTCACCAGCGACGTCCAATGTCGGCGAACTATCTCCTCCTAAAAATTTGTGTACTCATTCTCCTTGAGTTGGACGCGTCTCTCTCTGTGGAACGACCATCCTTTGATGACCTCGAAGCGCTGCTAGTGCTCGGCGCTCCTGAAACGGTGGCTATCAAACTCGGGGGCGGCACTGGTTCCTTCAGCCGCGGCGTCCCTCCTAGATCTCTTCGCAGAAAGCTTTTTCGGAGCCATTTCCTGCGAGGACAAACATTTGGAAAGTTAATTTACAAGGAAATACCAATCATTACAAACAAGAGCCAAACAACACTTATATGGTGCGAGTGTCAACATGCACTTTACAAAACAATCGTATTGGGGCATGTGCTATTTTATTTCACATACCTATATACATGCATTTACACACACATAATTTTTTTGGTGAAAGGCATTTTATGACACATATCCACGTGTCTTTTTTAAAAGAATTTTCATGCTACATCCCACATACATGCATATTTCTTTTGAAAGGCTCCTTATGCTACCTACTCACAAATATACATATTTTGAAAGGCATTTTTATGCTACCTATCCAACATATACACATTTTGAAAGGCATTTTTTGCTATATATTCACACACTTTGCAAGGCATTTTCATGCTATATATTCAACATATATACATACTATTGAAAGGTATTTTTTGCTATATATTCACACACTTTGCAAGGCATTTTCATGCTATATATTCAACATATATACATACTATTGAAAGGTATTTTTCATGCTACCTAGGTGCAAGGTACTCCTCATGAGGCAGCAAATTCAAATTCTAGTAAAAAACCTCACAAACATGTTCTAATATTCATGCATCTTTTACATTCAAAACCAAAAACTTAGATTCCTAGGCATAAGTCATGCTTTTGGCACTTTAGTCTAGCTTCTACAAAACTGCCCACACACTCACAATGGCAGCCATATGTGCATAATTCGTTCCACAAGCTAAGCTTCACAAAATCATGCGCAAATGCCATTGAGGCATTTCACCGAACACTTGGTGGGCGCATGTTTGGACATGAAAAAATGAGGCACGGGGGCAATGCAACATGCCCATGCATTTCAGAATATAGAATAGGCCTACAACCATCCCCTACGACCCCCAATTCAAGCAAACAATCATGGATTCACATATGAATTGCTTCACGAATTTTGCAAAAAATGAGCAACTAAAGCACTAAACCACATCAATGGAGAGCCAAATAATCAAGGGAAAGTGCACTTGCTTGTAGGGAGTGAGCAAGAGTGCAAAAATGGAAGCAAAAACGCAAAAATGGTGACTTAGGGCTGCAAAACTCGTGAATCTCATAGCTTTCATTTTTTTGAATGAGGAGGGAGAGTTTTTAGGTGCAGAAAACTTTCCCCTCCCCCTTTTTAACCACCCTCGTGCAGGGGTTGCTTGCCCAGGCGAGCTAACCTGCATTTTTTTTTGGGAAGAAATAATTACGGCTTCCCACGGGTCGACGTTATCTTACTCGAACCCCCTTAGGGTAGATCAGGCATCCAATATTTACTTTAAAGATACAACAGCAATAACTACTGGGAATTTAAAGAATACTAGGCTGCCTCCCAGCGGCGCTTTCCGTTTGTCCAGAGCCGGGCAAGGGACGGCGATCTATCAGTCGTGACCCTAGCCTCTACTTGCGTCCGTCCCTAAGTACCTGAAAGTAGGAAACGACATCGCGCAACAAAACTGTGGCCACGTTACCATTTTACCTTGATCGATTTCTGCCTTTAGCCTCGTCCCGACATTTGACCACTGCCTAAGACGATTCTGCTCCTGTCATCACAAAATATGCATGTGTATGCATATGCATGAATTTTTTTCAAATGCAACAATCTTTTTAGTGAAAGCTGGTCAGGTTCAGTTTTAATTAAGCGCTTGGGACATCCCATGAACTGAGCGAAAAGGCTTAGGTTATCACAAACTGCACATGGTTTAAAGCACAAAGTGAGGACTGAAGTCTCAATCTCATGTTCTGCTCTTTTAAAAGACTGTGACGAGAAAATTACAGCCGACAGGAATCCCTGGGGGAAACCAAGAAGAACACACAAAAATAAAAGAACATGCAGTGACTTCCTCAATTGCCCCAGATTCTAAGCATAATATCGCTTGACAACATCGGAGTTCACGGGTAAGGGTAGCTCCTCACCATCCATGTTGGTAAGCACCAGGGCCCTTCTAGAAAAAAGTCCTCTTTACAACGAAAGGCCCACTTCCCTCGATTATCTTTAACAGCATTGGACATCTTTTTCAGCACAAGGTCCCCCTCATGGAACTTGCGCAAGCGCACCTTCTTGTCGAACGCATTCTTCATTCTTTGTTGATACAGGTGCCCATGGCTCATGGCCGTCAAGCGCTTACCTTCAATAAGGTTGAGTTGGTCGTAGCGTGTTTGAGCCCATTCTGATTCTTCTAAGCCTGATTCTGCCTCAAATGGGAGTACCGCTTTCATTCCATAAACCAAGGAGTACGGTGTTGCCCCAGTAGAAGTTCGTACCGAAGTTCGGTATCCATGCAGGGCAAAAGGCAACATCTCATGCCAATCTTTGTACGACACTGTCATCTTCTAAATAATTTTCTTAATATTCTTATTGGCTGCTTCCACGGCTCCGTTCATCTTTGGTCGGTAGGGCATGGAATTGTGATGCTGGATTTTGAAATCCGTGCACATTTCGTGCATCATTTTGTTATTCAGATTGGTGCCATTGCCAGTAATGACCTTCCTAGGGAGTCCGTACCGACAAATCAGCTCCCTCTTTATGAATCTGACCACTACACTCCTCGTGACATTGGTGTAGGAAGCCGCTTCGACCCATTTGGTGAAATAATCTATTGCCACGAGAATGAAGCAATTACCGTTCGAAGCCTTGGGTTCGATGGCCCCTATGACGTCTATCCTTCACATGGAAAAAGGCCAAGGGGCGGACATGACATTTAGAGGATGTGGCGGAGCATTGATATTGTCCGCGAACGTTTGACATTTATGGCACTTCCTTACATGGGTGCATCAATCACTTTCCATGGTGAGCCAGTAATAACCTGCTCTCAGGATCTTCCTGGCCATAGCATGCCCATTGGCGTGCATTCCAAATGAACCCTCGTGGACTTCCTCGATGATGTGGTTCACCTCTTTGGAATCCACGCATCGCAGGAGGGTCATGTCATGGTTTCTCTTATATAGTATGCTCCCGCTCATGAAGAAACCGGCCGCCAATCTCCTCAATGTCCTTTTATCATTGTCGGAAGCCCCCGGTGGGTACTCTTTGCTTTCAACGAATCGCATGATATCGAAATACCAAGGCTTACCATGTCGTTCCTCTTCCACCCGACAACAATGCGCGGGTCTGCCACGACCCCGGAACTCAATGTATGGTAGGTCCTCGTGCGGTGTTAGCTGGAACATGGACGCCAAAGTAGCAAGCGCATCCGCCATCTGGTTTTCCTCTCGGGGAACATGATGGAAGGAGATCTCATCAAAGGAACCAGCCAACTCCTTGATATAGGCTTGGTAGGGTGTCAACTTGGGGTCTCTAGTTTCCCATTCCCCTCTCAGTTGGTGAGTCACCAGTGCTGAGTCCCCGTACACTTTGAGCAGCTTGACATTAGAGTCAATTACCGCCTGGACGGCCAGGGCACACGCTTCATACTCAGCCATATTGTTGGTGCAGTCAAACCCCAGCCTGGCTGTGAAAGGTATACATTGATTGTCTAGAGAGACCAATACCACTCCAATGCCATGGCCTAGAACGTTTGACGCTCCATCAAACCACACGGTCCACTTGTCCCGGTCCTCGTCTAGATTTTCCTCAAACAAGGCCATGATGTCCTCATCCTGGAATTCGGGATGCATGGGCTGATAGTCGTTGAGAGGCTGCTGAGCCAAATAATCTGCCAAGGCGCTTCCTTTTATCACCTTTTGGGTGACGTAAACTATATCAAACTCGGATAGCAAAACTTGCCACCGAGTGATCCGTCCTGTGAGGGCAGGTTTCTCAAAGATGTACTTAACCGGGTCCATCTTGGATATCTACCAGGTGGTATGGCTCAGCATGTATTGTCTTAGACGGTGGGACGCCCAGACTAAAGCACAACATGTTTTTTCGAGCAGGGAGTAATTCATTTCACAGGCCGTGAACATTTTACTCAAGTAGTAGACAGCGCGCTCTCTCTTCCCGGACTCGTCATGTTGCCCCAACATACATCCCATCGACTCGTCCAAAATTGTCATATACAAGATGAGAGGCCTTCCGGGTACCGGCGGCATAAGCAAATGAGGGTTCATGAGACACTGTTTGATCCTTCCAAACGCCTCTTGACAATCCTCGTTCCAACGGACGGATTGGTTTTTGCGTAAGAGTTTGAACAACGACTCATAAATAGCGGTGAGCTGTGATGTCAATCTGGCAATATAATTCAAACGTCCCAGGAAACCTCGGACCTGCCTCTCGATAGGGGGTTCCAGCATCTCAAGGATGTCCTTCACCTTTTCGGGGTTCACCTCTATCCCTTTCTGGCTCACGATGAAACCTAGCAATTTCCCTGATTTGACCCCGAAAGTGCACTTAGCGGGGTTTAACCTCAATTGATACTTCCTAAGCCTTTTGAACAACTTCCGCAGGTTGACAAGGTGTTCCCCCTCGGTTTTAGACTTGGCAATTATGTCGTCCACATAGACCTCGATTTCTCGGTGCATCATATCATGGAACAAAGCCACCATAGCCTGTTGATAAGTTGCCCCGGCGTTCTTGAGTCCAAAGGACATCACCTTATAACAGAACGTTCCCCACTGGGTGAAGAAGGTAGTCTTTTCCATATCCTCTAGCGCCATTTTTATCTGATTGTAACTGGAGAACCCGTCCATGAAGGAAAACAAAGCGAAATTGGCTATATTATCCACGAGGATATCGATGTGCAGCAAAGGAAAATTTTCCTTGGGACTTGCTCGATTCAGGTCTCGATAATCTATGCACATTCGTACCTTCCCATCCTTCTTAGGGTCTGGCACAATGTTGGCAACCCATTTTGGGTACCGAGCGATAGCCAAAAAACCAGCGTCAAATTGTTTCTTTACCTTTTCTTTTATTTTCAAGGATGTCTCGGGCTTCATCCTCCTCAGTTTTTGCTTTACCGGGGAACACTCGGGATTTAGAGGTAATTTGTGCTATACAATGTCAGACCTCAAATCGGGCATATCTTGGTACGACCAAGCAAAGATGTCTTGGTAGTCTTTTAGCAGGGTTGTTAATTCTTCATGGATGGGGGCGGTCATACCCGTGCCTATCTTTACTTCTTTTTTCCCATTGCCGGTTCCTAAGTCCACTATCTCCGTCTCTTCTTAATGAGGCCTCATTTCTTGGTCCTCATTGGCGACTATCTTTTCCTACTCTGGGGGAAGTCCCACATCTTCGTTCTCTTCATCCTTCATTTGATCCGTTTCTTGCTCGAAATCGATGGTCGGGTCCCAGGTATTAGTACCTTCGAGGGACTCGTCGTCGGATCTGGCATTTTAAACGTAAAGAAATAAACATGCAAATGGATGAGAATGGGTAGAGACATAGGAACAGATGAAGAAAGATCTTTGAATTATAAATTCAGGAACAAAAGACATAAAGCCTTAACAAAAGGAAACTCTAAAGCCTAGGCCCAACCGTAGAGTTTAAAAGCCACAAAGGGTTACATTATGCTTGTCACGTAAATGTCCGGGCGCTCCTCCACTCGCCAATTTCCTAGTCGGAAACCGGGAGGGCATGGTCGTACCGAATCTGACCCACTCAGAGAATCATCTTCGCATATCGCAACGACTTGGCCTTCGTGTCCTACACCCGCGCTTATAATGCTCCTACTGATGTGACAGAGCGGGCCCCCTTCGACTTCTCATCCCAATCGCGAGCCTTGACCTCCGCTCTTCCTTCCCGCAACACTTTTTCTTATGTCTGCTTGTGTGGGTTTATAGCCTAATCCAAACTTCCCACGGTTTCCTATGGCACTTATCAGGCTGGTTCTGCCGCCGTTGTCCTTGTCTAATCCCATTCCGGGCTCGTAACCATTCCCCAACATCACCCGGGCCACCATTACTGTCGTATCGGACAGGCAAGGTTTCCCAGAGAAGGAATCTACGGAGGCAATGCTTACCACCTCAAAAGACTAGAAGGCTGTTTCTAATGACTCCTCCGCGGCTTCCACATATGTCATAGAGGACGGGCAACTCACCAAGATGTTTTCCTCGCCCGATACGATAACCAAATGCCCCTCTACTACGAATTTCAATTTTTGGTGGAGTGTAGAGGGAACGACTCCCACCGAGTGGATCCACGAGCGTCCGAAAAGGCAGCTGTAAGCGGGGTTAATATCCATTATTTGAAAGGTAACCTGACATGTATGAGGGCCTATCTGTATAGGGAGGTCGATCTCTCCCCTAACCTCTCGACGGGTGCCGTCGAAGGCACGGGCCACCATGGAACTTGGCTTTAGATGGGAAGCATTAAACGGTAATTTCTCCAAAGTGCTTTTGGGCATTACGTTTAAACTGGAACCGTTATCGATGAGCACCTTGGCCACGACGTGGTCCATGCATTTGACTGATACATGCAAAGCCCTGTTATGCCCTCTCCCCTCGGCAGGGATTTCTTCTTCAGTGAAGGCGAGATAGTTGTTAGCGGTGATATTATTGATGAGTCCTCCAAAGCCTTCTACAAAGATATCTTGGGCCACATGAGCTTCGTTCAAGACCTTTACTAGCAAAGCCCGATGAGGCTCAGAGCTCATGAGTAGTTCCAAAAGATAGACCCTGGCCGGGGTTTTGTTGAGCTGCTCAATAACCTTGAACTTGCTTTGCTGGATAATGCGGAGAAACTCACTTGCTTCCTCTAGCGACACTTTCTTCTTGTCATAGCCATCCCTTTTCTCTGAAAGACCTTTCACTGGAATATCCTCGTTCAGAGTGAGGGTTGTTCTGTCATTTTGTTCTTCCACCACATTTGCCTTCCCCTTAACGTTTGCGGGTTGAGTCGGTAGGTCGGGGGGTGCAAACACGCGACCGCTGCGGGTCACGCCGCTCAGCCCCGTGATATTGGTCACCTTGGCTGACAACGAGCTGATGTCAGTGGCCTCTTCTTTCCTTTCACTTGGAGGTGCATACCTCCATAGGACTGCCTGGCTATTTCGGTATGGGAAAGGAACAGGTTTAACTACTGAGGGATATCAAGGCTTTTGTGGAGCTGCATCCTTGGAGAAATATATCACCAAAGGTTTAGGCCTCCCAAAACTTCTTTCATCTGCAGACTGCATACATATATGTTGCTCTTCCCTCCCCTCATCGCCGACTTCCAGTCGGCCTTGATCTATCATCTGTTGCAACAAGTCTTCCACTGCTAAACATGTTTCCATGTTATGTAGCTCGCCAGGATGCAACAAACAAGAATCCTCATCATGCCCACCATGGGGAATCACACCCCCCTTTTCTAGGGCCTCAAAGATAAACCTCTTGGGGTCGTCACATCCTTTAAAGGCTTAGACCTGCACGGCCTATCCGACTCTACGACATTAACTGCTCCCCCTCCATGATTGGCGAGCAGGTTCGTTTTCACGTTGGGCTAATCCTCTTGAAGCGTCAGCCATCCGACATCTATCAAATGTTGGACCTTGTATTTAAGGGCCAGACATTTTTCGGTGGAGTGGCCCGGGGTTTCCCATGGTACACGCAAGTTGTGTCAAGGTCATACCACTTTGGGAAAGGATGTTGTTAGATCTTCCCGGGAGTTATTACAGCCATTTGGTTGGCGATGAGGGAGGGCAAGAGGTCTTCGTACGTCATTGGGATCGGGGTGAATTCTGGAATTGGCCTCGGGGGAAAGTTTTTCATCGCGTTGGAACCGGCACCAAAGTGGGCATTGCCGGCTGGGCGAGTCGTGGTTGGAGCCGGAGCTTAGGGGGCCTCCCTCTAGATGGGGGCGGGCGCTCTAGGCTATTCGCGAGTTGAGAAACTCATGTGATGTTGCGCTTACTGTTGGGTACCATGAGAGGTCTGCTGGGGCTTGACCCATGCCGGCGCTGAAGTGATGGCATGGGTATCTCCTTTCTTCCTTTTTGCTCCAGTTGCTCCAATTCTCCTAGCATTGGTACTTGTGGAGGAGACGTAATCGAACTTCCCTCTCGTCAACCCTACTTCAATTTTATCCCCGGCGAATACCAAGTCCGCGAAGCTGGAAGGCATGTAGCCTACCAACTTCTCATAGTAAAACACTGGCAAGGTGTCTACCATCATGGTAATCATCTCCCTTTCGACCATGGGAGGGGCCACTTGTGCTGCCAGGTCTCTCTAACGCTGTGCGTACTCTTTAAAGGTCTCACTTTCCTTCTTAACCATGTTCTGTAGCTGAGTGCGATCGGGAGCCATATCGGAATTATACTGATATTGCCTCAGGAAGGTAGTAATCAGATCTTTCCAAGTACGAATGTGGGAAGCTTCCAGATTAGTGTACCAAATAATCGCGGCTCTAGCCAAGCTATCTTGGAAAAAGTGCATTAACAACTTTTCATCCCTAGAATGCGCCCCCATCTTGCGACAATACATCTTGAGATGGTTCTTAGGACAAGTCGTCCCCTTGTACTTGTCGAAATCAGGTACATTGAATTTTGGGGGGATGACGACATCCGTTACCAAGCAAAGATTCGTCATGTCTGCGAATGGATAGTCACCAAAGCCATCAACAGCTCTCAATCTCTCCTCGAGGAGATCGAGTTTCCTTTTTTCTTCCGTCGCCGGGGGTGGTTCTTCTGTGGACAAGAATATTGGTTGTGTTGTGAGGTTGTGCTGAGGCAATGTGTTAGGTGCCGGCCCCACGACGGGGATCGGGGGGTAGAAATCGACATCCCCTTGGGCATACTCTCGATGATCTTCGTGGACCTCGTCGGGCTGTCGAGGATGCTCCCCTTCAAGGATGGGGGAAGGGACATGGCCCGCGTCATCATGCATCATTAGGCGGTAATCCATAAGGGTAAGCCACCCGGTTGTATCCCAAATGGGGGTTGCTGCTGTGCCCCAGTGTGCTCCTTTCTTGTCCTACCGTGTTTGGGGGAGGATGGTGTGCAGTAGCTAGGAGAGTTGGGTCTGCTTCGGCAGCCGAACTAACAGTGGTAGCGGTGGCCACGTTTTTCTCCATGATTTGTCTCATTCCTAACATGGCCTCTATCATGGAAGCCATTTGCTCTTTCAAAGCTGACATGTCGGCTTTCATCTGTTCTTGTGTCTCCTCTTGATCACCCATCGTTCTAGATTTGGATCTAGTGCGATAGGGATGCCCTGGGGCACGTTTAGTTATTGTGTTTTTCCTAAAAAACCAAACGTGAGGTGTAAGTAAAGAAAAATAAATGCATGCTAGAGATAAAATGCGGGAGTGATTTGATTCGTACTGACTTTGGAGTAAAAACATGGGATAAACTCATTTTATTTAGAAAGTTATAACTAGTCAAGATCTGAGTGATTGTACAAACTTCCTAGCGGTTTCTAATTATATTGGCCATTAAATCTATCATATGCTGACAATAGCTGAGAAGTTTGTGGATCTCCTCGGGGGCGGAGTAGGTGTCCACCATCGCATTGGCCTTGGCTAGCAATCGAGGAAGTTCTTGACTCCTGTTCAAGGAAAGAGCAAACTGGTCCATCCACATTGTTGCATCTTGATGTAACGAGTCAATCACCCTTCCTCTATCCTCCTTTTCCGCATACACTTGGGCATACTCGTCCGCCACTCTATGCTCATGGGTCGTGGCTAGATTTAGTTCTTCTTGGTACCTGCTGATGATGGCTAGCATGTTGGTCTCTGTCTCGCATAAACGCTGAGACAAGTTTCTTTTGGACCTTGAGCAAGCGACTAACTCTTCTTTCAAGACCATACTATGTGCTCGTGATTGGTCGCTCTCTTCCCTTCGAAGCTTGAGCTCACTGTTGCTTCCCCACAAAGCTCCACGGAATTTGTCACGACCATGCTCTTCCTTGCGAGCCCTCTTGGTTTCTTGTTCCAGGGCTCTTGCGGTAGCTGCATTTTCTTCTCGTAACCCGGCACACTCTTTCCGGACGTCTGTAGCGACCAACTTGAATTTTTCTTTGGCAAGTCTCGCTTTTCCTAGATCGGTTTTTAGAGCTCGGAGTTCTCCATCCTCTTCCGGGGCTTCAAAGTTCTCTTCGTTGATAATCTTTAACCTGGAGAGCCAATCTAACCCTCGTGTACGGACTTTCAGCCATTCATGATAACCACCGATGATGCCATTACGGATGCCCCTAAGTTCTTTATCTTTCCTTAACGGGCTTTCCCACGCCTTATGTACTCTTTGTATAACCTTGAAACTTTGCGTGCCAAAATCTCTTACAAGGAAATGAGAGAGGCTTTCTTCCGTCGGTGCCCCCCTCATGGGGTACCCTAACTGTCTTATAGCAAGTGCGGGATTGTAGTTAATGCAACCCCTCGTTCCTATCAACGGGATGTTTGGGTAGCCCCCACATGAGAAGAGAACTCCCTCTTTTCCTTCCTTCCATCGTGGAAACCAGTTGACTGTTCTGCCTCCTATCCTAGTCAAGTGTTGGTCCTAATCTACTCTTCTCTTTTCGACACACGAGCGATGGCTTCGTAGCAGACATGGATGCATTATGCCTTGTTGGAATAAGTGTGAAACCAACCATATGGAAAGGGCGGGTAAACAGCAGATGATTCGTGCGCTACTCTTTTCGCACCTTCGGTCAAATGTGTCAAATAAGTCCGCCAAGATAGCTACCACTGGGCTCTCTTTGCTATGGTGATATGCAAGGAAAGCATCAATTGCGGCTAGGTCCACCAAACCATCCACGTTTGGAAAGAGGAAAACCCCAAAGATTAGCAATGCTAATACGTCCATAAACGGGACCCACTCCTCTTGATTCGCCATATCCCTCACTTTGTCTTCTAAGTACTTCCGTGGTAGGCCCACTATGCCATTTCGAGTTTGCTTTACATGATCCAATCCTCTCGCCGAATCCCTGACCACAACTGTAATCTTGCTCAAGGAGGGAAGAAACCCGGAGAAAAGATATGGTTTCCTTCCCCCAAGAGGACATCCTAGAATCTCCTTAAATTCTTCAACAGTCAGTACTAATTGGAAGTCTCCAAATGTGAAGCATCTCAAGGGCTAGTCATAGTATTGGGTGAGTGATACAATGGCTTCTGTGGATATCTCTACTACGGTCAAATCTAAGATCTTTCCGTACGCCTTGCGGAAGGCTTGCATTTGGAGAGGTCCCATCAACCGCCCCAACTCCTTAATGCTGGTGATATCTAGGCCCTTAATCTTGACTTGATAAAAACTTTTGCCAGTTTGATTTGTTCGCATGTTTACTAAAGTGAAACAAAAACCCAGTGCGAATCAAAACTCCGACATCTATCATGGGTGGAATGAATGAATGCATGGAGAAATGCATATGACACAGATGCAATTTATGAATATGGGAGCCCGGGAAATTGTCTCCTTCTTAGATACAACGTCTCGGAGTAGCACAGTGCCCGACGTATGTATTTAAGAAGGTGACATGGACCCTCCGTTGGTTTGCCAAAGAAAGGGATCAAGACAGAACCCGTGTATGATGCATATGCGAAAGGCACAACACGGGGATGTACATAGTACGACAATATTCACAAACAAATATAATCAAAGGGGTACACGACATTTGACTACATGCATGGCAGTGTGAAAAATGGCACGCAACGTGTTTGCTTCGTGCCCCTATTTTAGGGACCTACATTAGAGGGAGCTAAAAGGGCTTTTAATGATAATTCCCAAGGTGGTCATATCTCTCTTGATGGTCTCTATAGGTATCATCCCCTTCGAAGAACATATTGCAGCAGTAGGGACTACTAGCAATAATATGTTATCAAAGAGAAATACTCTAGATGAGGGTTCACTATAATCAAGCAAGTCGAAGACATAGCATGATCACAGATTCACCTCCACTCCTTATGTTCCCATGAACCCGGGTATATGGCCCTTTATCAACTCATCGTGTGTGCAAATAGTGTTGGTGTTTGTGTGCATCAAATGAATAAATATTTACCTCATGCATACATTTCAAAACGCACTAAAGGCATCAAAGAGTTATATATACAAGAACATAAGAAGAATAAAGGGAAACCAACAAAGGAGAAAGTCATGATAAACATTGCACAAGATTAAATGGCCTAACTCTCTAAAAACAGTCCCCAGTAGAGTCGCCAACTGTCGCAACCTACCTGTCGCAACCTACCCTTTGGCGGGAGGGCGACGCGTGACTCGCGGGATGCGTGTTCCACGAAAGGAATACGCGCGGAGTCGCCACCAACGTTTATTTGAGGAAAACGTCGGAAAAACCGGAAAAGACGTGATCTACGAACTTTTAAGTGAAAGGTTCGGGAGTTGTATTTATGCACGGGGAAGGTATCAGCACCCCACACGTCCGTCCCAAGGGACGGCAGCCTTTAATCGAATGTGCAAACATGACTTTGATTTTTACGTTCCCTTTTATGTCTTTATATCCTTTATACCCTTTTTATATTTTTTCCTTTTTTGTGGTCGACAAGGGTGTTTCCCTTTGCTCCTACGTATTCCTCAATTTGCGATGAGGAAATCAGACCTACGTAGTTCTTTTGGAACAAAGTGTTTGGTTAAGTTGTTTTTGTCTTTTTTGTAAAATATGTTTTTATTGAACAAAAGGTCATTTAAGGTTTTGGACCATTAAACGATCTTTTGATTTTGAAAGGAGAGAAACGTTAAGGCGTTGGACCATTAACGATCTCTTGTTTTTTGAAAGGAGAGAAACGTTAAGGCATTGGACCATTAACGATCTCTTGGGGTGGTCGACAAAAACGGGGCTTTTGCTCCTACGTATCCTCAATTGCGATGAGGAAATCAGACCTACGTAGTTCTTGCTTATCAAGCGACTCTTTTTTTTTACTTAAGAGGTGATCATTTTAAGGCGTTGGACCTCGAAAATGATCCATTTTACTTGGTGAGAAATTGAAATGACAAACTTCCAAAACCTATTTTTGTGGACGAGCTTGACTAGGCGAGTTGATTTTAGCCTTAGTTTCACTTTAGTTATTAGTCAATTCGGTTAAGAATGAGAAATCCCAAAGAGAAAACGTCCGATTGATTTTCCGCTTTATTTTACTAAAAGATGTTTTTTTGATTATTATATTATTTTTTACCTCTTTTTTGATTTCCAACGTGGTTACGGCACGACCGAACGGTCGGAATTTATTTTAACCGAAGTTAACGGATAATACAATTCAAACGTTCGGTGGAAATTTATTTTATTTTTAAGTTAAGCGAGAAATGACTTAAGTAAAATGGCTTAATCACGTCAAGAGGGGGTATAAAAAGTAAACAAAACGAGAATAAAAATGCACGAAACACAATGTGGACCACTACGGGTACATAGAAGGAATCGAAAAGCTTGGTTCGAGGTACTTACCCGTTGAAGATCGAAGAACGATGAAGAACGAATGAAGAACGTCGAAGAACGGTCGAAACCTTCGCGAAATTCTTCACGAAAAACGTTGCAAAAACGTTTCGGAAGCGCCTCAGCTTAGATTTTCTTCACGGAAACAATTTTTCCAAGCAAATTCGAAAGAGAGAGAAGTTCCTAAGGGGCTGAACCCTTTTCCTTCTCACTTCCTCCCCTATTTATAGCAAAATAGGGGAGGTGGTTGCCGCCCAGCTCGCCCAGGCGAGCCAGGTTGCTTCCTCCAGAAGCAACAGCCTTCTGGAGGAATATTCTTAAGGGCCCAAGTGGGCCTGGGTGCTATTTGCACCCCCATTTTTACTAAGTACACCCCCCTCTGCTTTTTTTGGTGATTCTTTTTTCGTAAAGTTACGGAAACTTACGAATTTCGTAACGATACTTGTTTTCTTTCCGTAATGTTACGGAACCTTGCGGATTACATAATCATCCCCTTTTTGACTTACGGAATGTTACGGAATCTCACTTAATTATGCAACGATGCTTCCATTTGATTTCCGGTGTGTCACGGAAACTTACGGATTGTGCATCAATATATTTTTTTGGTTTTCCGGCATGTCCTGGAATTTCACAAATTGCCTAATGATGGGTGCCAAGCACCTCACAAGGACCAAAGAAAGGTCGCATGTCATCAAGCAAAGGTCCCCGGACGAAATTAGGGTAAGACACTACCCTTCGGCGGTAGGGCGATGCGAGACTCGCGGGATGCGTCTTCCAAGAAAGGAATACGCGCGGAGTCGCCACCAACATTTATTTGAGGAAAGCGTCAGAAAAACCGGAAAAGACGTGGTCTACGAACTTTAAGTGAAAGGTTCGGGAGTTGTATTTACGCACGGGGAAGGTATTAGCACCCCACACGTCCGTCACAAGGGACGAAAACCTTTAATCAAATGTGCAAACATGACTTCAATTTGTGTTATCTTCCCATTTTTCACGTTCCTACGTCTTTTTATGCCTTTTATACATTTTTTTTATCTTTTTGTGGTCGACAAGAGTGTTTCCCTTGCTCCTACGTATCCTCAATGAGGAACTCAGACCTCGTAGTTCTTTGAGAACCAAATGTTGGTTAAATTGTTTTTATCCTTTTTTTTCAAAATATGTTTTTATTGAATGAAAGGTCATTTAAGGTGTTGGACCATTAAACAATCTTTCGATTCTTTTGAAAGGAGAGAAAACATTAAGGCATTGGACCATTAATGGTCTCTTGTTATTTTTGCAAGAGGTAATAAAACTACGTGTTGATTTTAGGCCTTTTAGAAATCTACGTTTAACCAATAAAGGCGAAAAAGACCATTTTAAGTCGTTGGACCTTAAAAATGGCTTTTTTAATGACAAAAGTTTGATTTCTAAATTGATTTTAGCCTTAGTTTCACTTTGGTTATTAGTCATTTCGATTAAGAAAGAAAAATCCCAAAGAAAAACGTCCGATTGATTTTTTTTGATTATTTTTCTAAAAGAAATTTTTTTATTATTATATTATTATTTTGCCTCCTTTTTGGTTTTAAACGTGGTTACGGCATGACCGAACGGTCGGATTTCATTTTAACAGAAATTAAGAGATGTTACAATACGAATGATCAGTGAAAATTTATTTTATTTTTGATTAGGCGAGAAAATGACTTAAATAAAATGACTAAAGCACGTCAAAAGGGGGTACGGAAAGTAAATGAAATGAAAATAAAAGCGCGTGAAACAAATGAGGACCACTAAGGGTACATGGAATAAATTGAAAAGTTCGATTTTGGGAACTTACCGGTTGAAGACCGAAGAACGATGAAGAACGACGAAAAACGGATGAAAATCTTTGCGAAATCACCCTCGAAAATGTCTCGGAAGTGTTACGGAAGCGCCTCGGCTTGGATTTTCTTCACGAAAACAAATTTTCTCACTAATTTTAAGTGATTCTCAGATACCAGGAGGGTTGAACATTTTTGTTCTTCCCTCCTCCCCATATTTATAGGAAAATGAGGGAGGAGCTTGCCACCCAGCTCGCCCAGGCGAGCTAGGTTGCTTCCTCTAGAAGCCACCGCCTTCTAGGGAACTTCCTGGAAGGCCCAAGTGGGCCTGGTTGCTATTTGTACCCCCATGTTTACTAAATACACCTCCAGGCTTTTTTTGATGATTTTTTTTCCGTAACGTTACGAAACTTTACGAATTTCGTAATGATACTTGTTTTCTTTCCGTAATGTTACGGAACCTTACGGATTATGTAATCATCCCTTTTTTGACTTCCGGAATGTCAAGGAACTTCACGGATTGTGCAACAATGCTTTCTTTTGACTTTCGACAAGTCATGGAACTTCACGGATTGCCTAACGATGGGTGCCAAGTACTTTGAAGCGGTCAAGCAAAGGTTGCATGCCATCAAACAATGGTCCCCGGACGAAATTAGGGTATGACAGGGTGCCTCCTCTTTAGAACATTTCTGGCAGGGTTCATAATTGGTATTGTGACATGGTTACCAAGGCACAAACTCATAGCTCCTTTAACTATTGGAGATCCCGCCATCCAACTTCAACATTATAAATACCATCATCACATAGCACTTGTAAAGCACATCTCAATGGGACACAGATCATTTAGACTACACCGCATGTCCCCCTATAAGAACATCAATCATTTACCCTCCATACCCACATAAATTTGTGTAATCTCCATGCATTGTTCTACACTGTTTTCACTACTAAAAAATATACATTTAACATCGCTAGGTTAACATCGGTTTTTCGAAAAACTCGATGTTAACAAAAGCGCGGTGGCATAATTGTAATTAAGATTAGTTTATTAACATCAACTTTTTTAAAAAACTGATGTTAACATCAACTTTTTTAAAAAACTGATGTTAACATCGGTTTTCTTAAAAGCCGATGTTAACACAAATGCGGTGGCATACTTTGTAATTAATACCAATTTATTAACATTGGCTTTTAAAAAACCGATATTAACATGACGTAGTTAACATCGGTTTTATAAAAACCGATGTTAACGGGATATGGTTAACATTGACTTTTTGATCAAACCGATGTTAATAATTATATGTTAACATCAGTTTTGTTAGAAAAACCGATGTTGTATTTTGAGTTAAATTAAAAACACAACCCCTGCTTTTCTCCCCGCGCTCGTTGAAATCTCTTTCTCCTCTCGTGAGTTTGTCTTACTTGTGCTCTTGTCGAAAACCCGAACCACTAAAGTTTGCCATCATCGTCATTGGTATCCGCCATCCCACTGTGGTGTCCACCATCATTGTCATTGGTGTCCGCCATCATCCTCATTGTTCGTGGCACAGTGCAACCCTAAGGTAAATAATAAGTTATGTATGTTCATTGTTGTATGTTGAATAATGTATCTTCACTAGTATTAATATTTCAGGTGTGTTCGTCAATTAGTTGCTTCATAGGTTTTAGACGCAGTCTTAGCTCCTGGAGTGGGTTCGTGAGTTCATTGTTCCATTGGAAACTTATGATATTCTATAAGTTTTGAATCATTTTCTCTATGTTGTGTAATGTTTATTCTTAAACCTTTGTGGATACATACATATTTATGTTTGAGAAAGTTACTTTGGATACTATTAAGGCTGCCATTGTGCTTGCATTGGGGAAGGAGTTGAAAGCAGCTGATAGAGCTTCTTGCTCCAAGTTCCTTCACCTTTAATAACAACTTAACACTTAGCTTGTTTGGCTCCAAATTACTATTAGAAGTAACAGTAAATGGATGCCATTGCAACTTGGATATGCTTGGTATATTTATGAACATAACACTTGTGTGGTTATAAGTTAATCCTGCAAGAAAACATATCACATTAGCTCTTAAAAGTCTCAATAAAATAGTCATTTCTCAAGAAGTGAGCAGAGGTATATTGTTTATTCATGGCCCTTAAGATTTCATAGTCAATCAACTGAGAAGAGGTATCACATATCACATTAAGATTTTTTAATGAAGGATTCATTTATAAGATTTTAGGCTTCTAATTATCTATTCATGGCTCTTAAGAGACATTCAAACTCAGAGGTCTTATGGTCAAGATTATGTTGTTATAGTAAGAAAATCTCATTTGGCACAACCTTTATATTTCCTGCCACTGCCTTTGTTGTATTGTTTATGCTAAATGCTCTAATTTAACCCAGAGGTCTTCTGGAGCTATGCCATTTTAAACAATGTTTATGATTCTTTTGTTATGGTTTGGCATCTCATTTCCACTTGTGTTTGTTGGTGGTTTTGTTGGGTTTGATAAGAAGGCAGCAATTGAGGATCATGTGAAGACAAAGAACATACTATAGTGCTCATTGGTTTTGTTGGGTTTGATAAGAAACCAGCCTCTTTTTTTGTATCAGGTGATGATTATTTCTCCAATATCAATGATGTATATATTTTAATTTGTGTATACTAGAGACAGTGTGTCTGAGTGTTGATGGATTTTTATTTGTTAAGCATGTTGGATATATCTCTACATTTGAGATTCTATTTTATATCTTACTTCTATAAAATAGTTGTGGATGTGAAATGTTCTTAATCCATTGGTACCCAAATTACACTCCAAACAAAGTATAAGCTATTAGAAAGATCAATATTTGAAAGAGTATTCGCATGAGACACACTAGGACTGATTCTATTTACACTAATTAATTAAATTACTTTGCAAGATTTGTAGATACTTCTGTTAAATTATTATATGGATGATAAATTTAGGAACCGATTGGATGCTAAATATCAAGAGTTAGTATGACTTTTAATTGCAATGTCAGCCACTTCATCAAAGAACCTATGATACCATGCCAAGCACCAAGTTGGCTACAAATTGTAGTTGTTAGGTGCAGTAACTTACATTGTCTTTGATGCGAAGCACCAAGTTGGCTACATTGTCTTTGATGCATATGAATTTAACTTATTTTTGTATGATTTTCTGGATAAACTTTCCTTGAGCCATACCTCCCTAGGCTTCTAACATTGAAAGAGACTACCTTCATTGGCACATGTTGCTTTACCCCTCGTTGTGCTTCTCCTAAGCTTTGATTGCTCCTTCTTGATCACTGTCTTTACATTTTACAGCACAAGTCACAATTTTTTTTTTTGAGTAATACTAGTACTGACATACACGCATTGACGCATTTGGTTTGACATTTTAATTGATTGTATTTCTCCTCGTGTTTTCATATTTGGAAAATGAAAAAGTAAATTGAGTGCACTTTAGTTCAGACTAATATATTAGGATGCATTATGGTTGTGGGCAGGGCAAAACCAAAAAGGAATTTAGATTGCCATGGCCTGTCAAGTAGTTTCTTATTTAGACAAGTGCTCTAATATTGTCTCTTTTAATGATTAACATTTATATAAGTCATACTTATTTACACAGAATTTATCATGTGGAGGAACATGTACTTAGCCCATGAAAGTGAAAAAGAAGCGTACATGAGGACCATGTTATGCACTAGGGCTGGTGAGGTATAATTGGGGAATTTATTTAAAGGCCAGTATCAGAATCCATCTTCCTTTATGCTGATAGAAAATCAAGATAGAAAATAATTTTTTTTCGATAGCAAAACAAAAATATAGAGCGTTAAATTGACCTTGATATCATTATATTTGTTGTTGTAGTTCCTGGACAAGCACCAAAGTGTGTTGTGCTTGAAGCTTGTCCAAACTCCTTAAATTTTATAATGTTGTTGGATTGTATCAATGTCTTTAGCTTCACTGATTCAACATGTTGTTTTAAAGTATGAAGGTCCCTAAGCTTGTGAACCAATTTAAAAAATCTTTGTAATACAGTATGACACGTATAATTTATTAACTCATCCCTTAAAATTATAATTGAAGGACAAAACTTATAGTATCCAGTAGGTGCTTTTAGTGTTCTCCAATTAAATGTTAGAGTTTCATCTCAGTAATTTCTTTAATAAATGTTTGCATACAAATTACGAAGATGAAACTCTAATTATGATTAGAGAACAAAATAAAAAATACCTATAGAAATCCTTTCACACACAAACTTAATGCCATTCAATAGAACACAAAAAGTCTAGATATTGTGGCTTATCTAACATCCTCAACATGTCTCTTAGCTTGTTCAATAATCTCTGAAAACACTTTGTAATTGTTCTTGTGAATGAAAAGGTTGCCTGTTTCGGGTGGCTGAAGACTATGAAGAGTTCTCTGTTTTGTTGCCCACTATGCTTCTCTCCCTTGTTTGCCATAGTCTCTTTGTAGTGATGGTAGTCTTTCATAAATAGGTTTTCAACTTTAAATTTTCTGAATTAATATCAACAATGCAATTTGTAATAAAATAATAATGGAGATGAAGAAATTACGTTGTTCTCCAAAAGATTACAAAAGCCTTCCCACTCATAACATAGTAGATTATGAATAAGTATATGTAGAGGGATATATTTCACTACACAGTAGCGGCAGATTACACCACCCCAACCTCATCCCATTCCTTGAATTCTTGCAAATCCCAGTTAGCATATACTCCAATTTAACTAACTAACTCTTTGTTCTCCTAGCTATCCTAACTAATTGAAAGCTAACATACACCTTTGTCATAGCTAGTTATCCTACCTATCCTAACTATCTGGCAACCACAAGCTGCAGTTGGAGCCAAGACATGCAACCTTCTTTGATTCTCCTCACCCTGAGCATAGGCTAGTAATTGCAAAAACACTTAAAGAATTGCAACTTTTTTTTTGTGCAGTCAAACTTGGATAGTTTTGAGATCGCTGAAAACTGAAAAGGAAGATGCATGAGATATGCCAGCTAAATATAGAATGAAATTAAAACTGTGTATCTAAGCTTGGTGCTTGGCATGGTATGTAACATCAAAGAAGCTATGATACCACACTCACAATGAATTCTCCTTCTCCAACCTTAACACTCATTTTAATTTCTAGAATATTAAAACTGTGTATCTAAGCTTGTTCACAATTACTTGATTAGCTTATTGATGCACAAGATGCAAGGGTCACACGAAGGTCTGTTACTATAAGCCTAAAAGAAGAATGAAATCAGATCTTTGCTTCCATCTTTGTTGTTTGAGTTTTATGCTTTTTGTTAGTGCTTCCATATTTGTTGTTTGAGTTTTGTGCTTTTTGTTGAAATTAGACCTAAGTTATTGCTTTCAATTCATAAATATTTAACTTTGACTTAACATAAAAAGGCATCTGACTGAAACAAGTATGCGAGCAGGGAATTCTGATCTGTATGGATTCCTCGAGCCACGTTCCATTCAGAGGTCTGGGCAATCGCAGTTTGAGACTGAAAGTTACATAAAGAGTTGGATGCAGAGTTCAAAATGCGATGTCCACCTTGGAGCCTACCTAAATGCGTAAGTGACACAAAATAACTGAATTTAATTAATGTTTACTAATATACTAACCCATATTCGTCTCCACTGCAGCGGACACTGGCAGATGGTGGTCATCGTGCCCAAGGAACACCTAGTTGTCTGGTTTTGTTCATTGCATAACAGGCCATACAACTACCTTAAGGGGATAATTAACAGGTTAGTATTCTTTTCAATGAATTTACATTCAAATACCTCAACAACACCAACTTTTAATTTTTACTCGTCTGGAATAGTGCTTTAAAAGGTCTTGATGATGCTCCACAACCTAAATCAAAGGCTCCAACTAGGTGGATTGTTGTCAAGGTACATCATTTACATAAAACTTCCACTTATATACACTTCTGATGTGTCTGTACACTAATTTTTTTAATTAATATCCAAATTTCATTATGTATCTAGTGTAATAGACAAAAAGGAACCAGCTATTATGTCATGCACTGGATGACCACCATCATTTTAGGAAGTTTCAGGAATAACTGGGAAGCAGTACGTTTATTTCAAACAAATTTGACTTTTTTATAATTTGTATTACATTATTAACTTATTATCATTTATTTCATCATGCAGTATTTTAACGATCCTAGACCATTGGAGCCAGAGAGATTAAAGGTGCTTCGGATCCAGTGGGCACAGTATCTCTGAGTTAGAGTTGAGAGCTAGGATTTAGGGACACTAAGTTTAACTTAGTTTACTTTGGTTTAACATTTTTGTCATTTCCTATGTTATTTGAACATTGAATTCTTTTGTTGATAGTTGTTAATAATAAATCAATTATTCATTGTTTATTGTGATTAAAACTGCTTGAAAGCAGAATAAAATGTTTAGTTGTTGTGAATTAGGTCTGAAATTGCATTTTACAGGTACAATTTTGGGTTTATTGTAAAAACAAAAAGTTTATGTAAAAAAAAAACATGAAAACAACATTGGTTATTAATAAAAACCGATGTTAATATAATAAACAACATCGGTTATTTAGAAAAACCGATGTGAACATGCACCTTAACATCAATTTTTCAAAAACCGATGTTGGTTATTTCTAGTAACATCGGTTATTTATACATAACCGATGTTAATATACACACGTTAACATCCGATGTTAATATACAAACGATAACATCAGTTATTTATAAATAACAGATATTATATAGAAAACCGATGTTAATATATTACATTAACATCGATTTTTCTAGAAAACCGATGTCAATGTTCATTATGCATACACTTATTTTGCTGTAGTTCTTTATATATAACATCGGTTATTTAGAAAACCGATGTTAGCATTTTTATGTTAACATCGGTTTTTCAAAACCGATGTTAACAATAATACATTCAACATCGGTACTTTCAACATTGGTTTTAAAACCGATGTAGAATGCCGTAAATAATCGATGTTGAAGGTGTATTTTCTAATAGTGTTTCCTTTGTCTCATGATGAAGCTAAACTCGTCTTCCAATTGGTGTCCACAAATGCTTCTAACCCTACTCGTGTTGTAACGCGTGTTCTCACAAGATTCATCCCACAAGCTCCAAAGTAATGATTTCAATCCTTATCTATCTCATCACACACAATTTCGCATCAATTGCACAATCATTGTTCAAAGCACAATACGGAGGAATCAATATCCTCATGCCTCCTATCATACAACTATCACATCAATAGATTATTATGGTCTTATGAGATTGTTCACTCCTCTCCAAGTTCCTCACCTCTACACATTCCTATTGATATGTATTTGGTATTTCTTCTATATTACTTCTATTTCAAGTCTTTTGTAGTCATTTTTCTTATATCAAGTTCAAAATCTACTTCTAATCATGATTCTCACACTCAATAGCTTTGTAAGGTCATCCTCCTAAACTCACTTCAAGTCCAAGCTAGGTCGCTATGTCTCCAACATTCCACATTCAATTGCTTCTATTTATTTACAGTCATTTTGCTAGAATAAGATAATTCTATTGTCCATCTATAACATGCCTTCTCATCATTCCAACTCATCTTTTAAATGGTGTTTAGGGGTTGGACCACAACCCTCAAGTTTCATCATTTAATATATCCAATCCAAAGTCAATAACGTGCATATAGAAATATAAGCAATATCATATTAGAGGTCTCTAGCCTCAATAGAATCAACGAGCATATCAATCCACAACAACATTAAATGTTATCTCAATAACCCAATCATATATTCATATCAATCCAAACCTACAAGCATATAATATTTTATCACACTTATGGCATTATCATTATGAAATTCATACCTCAATCATAACTTATCCCAAGTTTCAAGACATATAAGCAATCACCACATTAGTACACTAACTCTCCATAATATGGTCACTTATACTATTGAGTTTTCATAATAACTTCTCATAATTCTAGTGTCATTTAAAATTAGTCAAGAATCATTATGAGTAAAGCTCATAGAATAGTCTCACACTACACAATCAAAAATACACACAATTAGTTTTAAGATCAATCATAACATATTCTCTGTTTAATTATAGCACATTGACACTTTTTTGTAAAATTCATAACTCATTCATTTCTCCATGAAATTCGATGAAATTTATCATTATAGAAATTTTATGTGTCTATTTTTTAAATTTATCTCACATATTATCATAGGATCACCACACAGGGAGAAATAACAATTTTACCAACACATGTTTTAGCAACATTATTACAAAGTCCCTTGCACATGCTTCTTTTCATTTTTATCAGTTCCCTAATATTCAGTGAATTAAAATGGGAGTAACCCCAATTTTTAAAACTTAACATGTCTATTTTTCATTGGTGTTTGTCACATTGATAGATCATTTATGGATTGCTCCCAGTTCATTAAAAAGCAGAGAAGGTTGTAACAGAGCATTCAGCAAAAGAGTCATCTTACAAAATTTATTTCAATTTCATTTCTTATTCAAATTGTATTAAATTTCATGCAACATGTCGCTTAAGAAAAATATCAAACAAATTATGTGCATCATTTATGACACTCAACCACTTATTAATACAATTTTCCAAAACATAACATAAATACTTGTGAACATCTAATTTTCTCTGTCCTTTTATCATTTTATTTCAAAAGTTTCAACTTTTTTGTTTTTATTTTATTTTTTCCTTTCCTTTCTTTTATCACTTTGTAAACACATTGAGCCAATTGGCCCAACAAATCAATTTTATTTTTTGAAGACTTGTAAAGCATAAAAACAGAAGACATTGAAGTATTGTAAAGCGTAAAATAGAAGACATTGAAGTCTTGCAAAACATAAAGACAGAGGACATTGAAGTCTAGTAAAGCATAAAGACAGAGGACATTGAAGTCTTGTAAAGCGTAAAAATAGAAGACATTGAAGTCTTGTAAAATATAAAGACTGAGGATATTGAAGTCTCGCAAAGCATAAAAACAGAAGACATTGAAGTCTTGTAAAGCATAAAAATAGAAGACATTGGAGTCTTGTAAAGCGTAAAAACAGAAGACACTAAAGTCTTGCAAAGCATAAAAAATAGAAGACATGACGTCTTGTAAAGCATAAAAACACAAGACGTTGATGTCTTGTAAAAGGTGAAAATAGAAGACATTGAAGTCTTGTAAAGCATAAAAACAGAAGACATTCAAGTCTTGTAAAATATAAAGATAGAGGACATTGAAGTCTCGTAAAGCATAAAAACAGATGACATTGGAGTCTTATAAAGCATAAAATCAGAAGACATTAAAGTCTTGTAAACCATTAAATAAAAGACATTGAAATCTTGTGAAGCATAATAACGAAAGACATTGAAGTCTTGTAAAGCGTAAAAATAAAAGACATTGAAGTCTTGTAAAGGATAAAAAATAGAAGACATGAAGTCTTGTAAAGCATAATAATAGAAGACATTGAAGTCTTGTAAAACATAAAAACAAAAGACATTAACGTCTTGTACAACATAAAGACAGATGACATTGAAGTCTTATAAAGCATAAAATCAGAAGACATTAAAATCCTGTAAAGCATAAAAAAAAAAGACATTAAAGTCTTGTAAAGCATAAAAACACAAGACATTGAAGTCTTGTAAAGCATAAAATTAGAAGACATTGAAGTCTTGTGGAGCATAAAAATAGAAGACATTGAATTCTTGTAAAGCGTAAAAACAGAAGACATCGAAGTCTTCTAAAAGATAAAGACAGAGGACGTTGAGTCCAAGGAAAGCGTAAGGGCAGAGGACGTTGAGTCCTATGAAAACATAAGGACCGAGGACGTTGAGTCATATGAAAACATAAAGCAGAGGACGTTAAGTCCTTTGAAACAAAAAAATAGATGTTGGAGTCCTATGAAACAAAAAACAAAGGACGTTGAGTCTTATGAAACAAAAAACAAAGGACGTTGAGCCCTTTGAAACATGCCAATGGGTACTAGTACCCAAGGGCTTAACCTTTATAAGAAAGCAAGAGGTTGACCCTTTAAGAGGGTCTCTCATCCTAAACTCAAAAGATAGGACATTGGATTTTGGAAATTGGTACATAAAGAGAAATCTATGCACTTATAGCCCGATATGAAACATGAGTTTTGGAATGCAGAGGCATGCAACCTTTGTCTTAAAATGCAGTAAATGTAGGCTTTGTATCCACTAATGCAAAAGGTTTTGAATCATGAAAATTATGCAATGCTCATGACATTCTTTCCTCTTTTTGTGATTTTGATTTTGTTTTTTGTGGAAAAACACAGATTGATTGTCTCTTTCTGAAAGACATGATAACTCATGCAACATCATCCTATCTTTTGCAAATCTCTTTGGGACTCCCTCAAAGTGCATGTTTGATTTAATCACTTGAAAATTTTTTGGTGACGGCAGTGGAGTCGTTTGACATTTAATCAATCAACTGAAATATTGATCCTAGGGTTTGTCCCTTTCTTTTTGTTTAGAACTTTGATTATTCTTCACAACAAGAAAATATAAGGCTTTGGGACTAATTGTATGCACCATTGAAGGATGGCAATGGATTGTTACACTTTGGTATATGACCAAGTGAAACATTCCTGATTTAACATCATAGAGTGATGCCAAGGGTCTGTCGATCCCGTTGAAACTTGATGACATGGGCTGATCCCAAAAGAATTTATATAACGAAGGCTACCCTTGGATTCGAAAGGAATTCTAAGGAGTTTGCATGAGAGAATAACATTAGATGTACCCTACTATCACAATCATCTTTGGGCATTTCCCACGAGCTCCTGGTTGAATGAGTTGTCTTCTCAAACGTGCAAGTGCAAACCTTGGGTTCTTTTTTAACAATCACAAGCATGTGCGGGTTCTATTCCAAAATCCAAACTCAAAAAAAAAATTAGTCATTCATTGATCCACATGGACTTTATTGGGCTTGTAACCTGGTCAGGGGTAAGAAGGCTATGAAAGAAAGGATCAAAGAGGCTCAAAGAGTGTTTAAGGGTTATATTGAGTTAGAACCTCGAGAGCCTTGCTTGTATTTTTATTCATTTCAACTTTTTGGGTTGGACTTTACTCCATTTGTCTTATACATTAATCCTTATTGCATTTTTGTGCTTCCTTGTAAAATTTTGGAGGACTCTTATCTTCTCTTTTTTTCTTTTTTTTTACTTGCTTTGGCGGATTTTCTTTTTGTTTTTTTTACATCATTGTTGCCCAACATAAAGCTTAGTAAACCTCATGCATGTGTTGTTTACATTGCTTTTCCTGCCATTTTAGTGGTGGTTCTTACTCTGGGTTGTTGTTTTTTTAAGAAAATAATTGGATTTGGCTTAGAACGGGTAGCAAGGGATAAATTAGTGTTTAGGATAAAGAAACAAGGCCATATGTCATTTCAAATGTTGACTAGACAATTACAGCTTGGATTTTGGGACGGAACCTCTGATGAACACCCCCCTGATCGCTTTCATTTCTCACCTTTCCCCTTTCCTTCTTCTTCCTCTTTTTTTTATTATCATTTTTTTATATAGCTCTAACTATAGCCTAGGCCGCCCTTTTCGAGTCTTCAACTTACCGAGTGAGCATTTCCTATCTGCCCCTAGGTTCGCTCGAGGCTAACGCATGGCGTCTATCATTGCCCCAGTATAGGGTTCGGCAGTATCTGCTGCTGTCGTTTGTCACGACCTTGTAGAAAGAAGAAGTGAAAGAAATTGTGCAGGTTCTTGAAAAAGAATTTCAAAGGACGAGACAAGTTTAAAAGATTCTCAATCGACTGATTAAAACCCAAACAACTCTCAAATGTTTTTTGCAAAACTCTTGAATATGATGCATGTTTGTACTTAACATTCACTTAGCAAAACAGTCAATCAAGTGTTTTGTTTAATTTTACTCAACACTTATGGCACCCCCACCAAACGTGTTGAATGTGTGATTTCTGATCGGGTAGACTTGGAAGTTGGCTCTGGAGTGCAGGTTATGTGAGTAAGCAAACCAACGGTGTACATTCATATTCCAGTGAAAGTGATTGTCCTCCTCAAATCTCAGCCAGCCTACATCAATCAAACTTTGCACCTTATGTTTTAGGGTCATACAATGCTCAATGGAATGCCCCGGAATTCCCCCACGATAAGCACATGTCACATTCGAGTTGTATCCTCAGGGAAATGGAGGTTGAGAAATCTTTGCTAGGCTTATGGCTACCATTGCATTATGGAGCAGATAAGGGAGTAAGTTAGCATATGACGTTAGGATTGGGGTGAATTCTATATGCTTTTTTTCTGGGAAATTCCTTCCCTGATTGGTATTTTGGTTGGTATTAGGGGTGGTGTTTGGTCTTAAATGTGCCGCCGGTGGATGTTGTGGCCGATTTAGGGGTGGCCTTTGTGGCTGACATGGTGTTTTTGGTTGGTAGGGTGGTGGGCAATGGGCAGGACTGATATTGGGTGAGTAGTGATATTGCTGGGGAGGATATTGGTACATGGGATTATAAGGGGCTAGTGGAAAGTTTAGCCACGTAGGTACTACAGCCATAACATGAGGTTCTCCCTCCTTCTTCCTTTCACTACTCCTCTCGAGTCCCCCATTACCAGGATTCATAGAAGCAACATAATTAAATTTCCCTTTCCTCAAACCTACTTCAATTCTCTCGCCCGCAAACACTAAATCCGCAAAGCTCGCAGACATATATTGATGTAGCTTAATATGAAGCTTGTAGGCCTTGGATCTTCTTCATCAATGGAGTCCTTTGCTTCTTGAAGATGAATGGCAGTGGAATGGAGATGGAAGAAAGATGATTGGAGACGACACTTCAAGGAGAAGATGAGTCAAGAAGAAGCTCACCATCATAGGAAGCCATGGATAAGAGCCTGAAGGCAGGAGAAGATGAGTGGACAGAGAGGGAGAGAAGGAGCACGAAATTTTATGCCTCAAATGAGGTATAAACTTTGAAGTGTAATTCTTAAATGATCAAAGTTGAAAAAATGCACACACATGGCCTCTATTTATAGCCTAAGTGTCACACAAAATTGGAGGGAAATTTGAATTTCTATTCAAATTTCACTTGAATTTGTGGAGCCAAATTTTGGATCCACAATTTCACTAATTATGATTAGTGAATTTTAGCTATGGTTCAGCTTACTAATCCAAGATCAAGTCCAAGAGTCTGCACTAAGTGTTCTTAGGTGTCATGAGGCATGTAAAGCATGAAGGACATGCACAAAGTGTGACTATATGATATGGCAAATGGGGTATAGCAAGAAAATGCTCACCTCCCCCTCTAAAATTTAATTGGATTGGGATTCTCCCAACTCAATTAAACTTATTCCCAACACACATCAAATATTCACTTAATGCATGTGAAATTACAAAGCTACCCCCAATACAAAAACTAGTCTAGGTGCCCTAAAATACAAAAGGCTGAAAAATCCTACATTTCTAGGGTACCCTACCTACATTATGGAGCCCTAAATACAAGGCCCAAAAATAATGAAACCTTAATCTAATATGCACAAAGATAAGTGGGCTCATACTTAGCCCATGGGCCCGAAATCTACCCTAGGGCCTTCTCTTGCATCTCTGGCCCAATCTTCTTGGAGTCTTTTATCCAATGCCCTTGGGGGGTAGGATTGCATCAAATATCCCACCATCTTTTCATAATAGAACACTGGAAATGTGTCCATTATCATCGTTATCATCTCTCTTTCTGCCATAGAGGGCACTACCTGAGCTGCCAGGTCTCACCACCTCTGAGCATACACTTTGAATGACTCATTGTCTCTCTTGGATAGGTTTTGCAGCTACATTCTATCTGACGGCATGTTAGAGTTGTACTAGTATTTCCTAATGAAAGCATTGATTAGATCTTTCCAAGAGCAAATACGAGAGGGTTCCAGTTTAGTATACCAAATAATAGCCTCCCCAGTTAGGTTTTCCTGAAAAAAATGCATCAGCAACTTTTCGTCCTTCACATAAGCTCCCATTCTTCTGCAATACATCCTTAGGTGGTTCTTAGGGCAAGCAGTCCCTTTGTATTTATCAAAATTTGGCACCTTGAACTTCGGGGGAATAGTCACATTGGGTAGCAAACATAGTTTTGACATGTCGACAAAACCATAACTTCCTCCTCCTTCAATGGGGTGTAGTCTCTCCTCCATATGCTCAATCTTTTCCTTCTCAAACACTGCGAAAGGCCCTTTTCCCCTCACGAAATGCAAGGGTTGTGATAATAGGCGATATTGAGAGGCTCCAGGAGCGTTCAGCACATGGATGCCAGAAAATGCATGCCCTTCAGCAGTATATCCTAGATAAGGCTCGAAACCGGTTACAATGTGGTCTACTGGAGCTTCTCGTGCCTCCTCCCTAGCATTAGAGTTATAGGCTTGTGTTTGATCGGGTTGAGTTAGATGATTCTCAGTACAAATAGGGATTAGATTAGTAACGTTCTCGGCAGGCACCGGTACAACCATGGGTGGTGTATAGTTAGAAGGTAGACCATATGGTGGAAAAGCGTATCTATTATGGCTTTGGGTGTACTGAGGCCCATATGAAGCTACCCCCGTCACACCTTTTTGACCTTCCACATTCATCACTAGGTAGCTTTCTTGATTAAAAACGAGAGGGTGAGTTCGGTCCCTCTTAGTAACGGTACTGGCAGCAGCAGCTGCAGCAGCATTAACCTCCATTATCTTCCTCATATCCATCATTACCTCCATCATTATCGTCATTTGCTCCTTCATGGCCTCCATATCGGCCTTCATTTGTTCCTACACCTCCTCTATTTCACTCATTATCTTGGTCTTGGCACGCATCCAGTAAGGGTGCCGTAAAGCCCGGTCTTTCTTTTTTATTACAATGGTTACTTTTTTGATTTTGAGGAAAGAATGCAATGAATGAGCCAGAGCTATGATTAATGAACATGAAGAGTGATGGGAACAAAGATTCCTTACTTGATTCTGCACCATCATGCAAAAAAGATGTTCCGTTGCATGATCATGAAAATGCATGGATATACAAGGCATGAGCAATATGTGTGAGGAAGATGCACAAAATGCATTGAATCATACTAACATGATTCTATAAGATATTCAACGAATATGACATGAATCACTAACTGTGATATGCAAAACTCTTAAATTATGCGGCATGCACTATATGCAAAGAAAAGAACCTAATGTCTATGAGCAGGAAAAATTTAAGACAAAGAACAAGAAAGCTCTGTGTCCCTAATTTGGCAGCCTAACGACATAGATCTAAGGGTCCACCTTCAATGACATTTTCCATGGGTAATTGTAAACAAATCTCACTAGCCTCTAAAGCTAGCATCCCCTTTCGTAACAACATACGCGACAGTAGATGACCTACCAGCGATGATGCATTACTCGAGAGGGAAACAAGGCGCGTAAAGAAAAAGGAAAACCAAAATAGAACAAATCACGATGAAATCACATGCCATAATTAAATTTCCCTTTCCTCAAACCTACTGCAATTCTCTCGCCCGCAAACACTAAATCCGCAAAGTTCGCAGGCATATATTGATGTAGCTTAATATTGAGCTTGTAGGCCTTGGATCTTCTTCATCAATGGAGTCCTTTGCTTCATGAAGATCAATGGTAGTGGAATGGAGAAGGAGGAAAGGTGATTGGAGATGCCACTTCAACGAGAAGATGACTCAAGAACAAGCTCACCACCATAGGAAGCCATTGATAAGAGCTTGAAGGTAGGAGAAGATGAGTGGAGGGAGAAGGAGAGAAGGAGCATGAAATTTTATGCCTCTAATGAGGTCTGAACTTTGAAGTGTAATTCTCAAATGATCAAAGTTGAAAAAATGGACACACATGGCCTCTATTTATAGCCTAAGTGTCACACAAAATTAGAAGGAAATTTGAATTTCTATTCAAATTTCACTTGAATTTGAAATTGAATTTGTGGAGCCAAATTTTGGAGCCAAATTTTGGAGCCCAAATTTCACTAATTATGATTAGTGAATTTTAGCTAGGGTTCAGCTCACTAATCCAAGATCATGTTCAAGATTCTCCACTAAGTGTGCTTAGGTGTCATGAGACATGTAAAGCATGAAGGACATGTAGAAAGTGTGATTATATGATGTGGCAATGTGGTATCCATTTATATATATCATTTTTAAATTACAAGTTATATCATGTACTATTTAAGCTTGGTTCTTGGCCGTTTGATCTCGCACGAACTGATCTCGTTTGGGGTCTAGAAGGCCAATCATTTTTGCTAGATAATGAAGAATAGTTTTCTTGCCTTGATTCAAAACAATTTGGTTCATTAGTTTTGTTAGATTTTAATTTTCAAATTTAGTCTCTTGGTGTTAAAAGTATAAAAGATGAGAAACAAATTTTCTATAAAAGGTAGTAATAATAATAATAAAAAACAAACGTGCTATAAACAAAAAGGTAGTATATAGTATAAATTAGAAGTAGAAACATTTTATTATACTTTATCTTGTAACTTAATTCCTGTTATGAAATAAAAGTAGTAATTAAAAAAACTTTTTTTAAGAAGAATAATAAAGGTTTTTGTAATAACAACTTTCAATGTATTTTCGCCTTAATTGTTATTAGAGTTATAAAAGTTTAATGATGACCTCTAGAAGTACTTCTAATTTGATTATCGTGAAAGTTTTTTAAAATATATAAAATGAATTAAAACAATAAAAAATATTTTTACAAAAGAATTATGTAATTGTACAAGATACTTACGAGTAAGAGATCGCTCCTGTTGAGCTAAAAAGAAAAAATATATATATAAATTTAAAAGGTAAAAAAGTACAATAACAATTCTATTCTTCTTATTAATTGATTTCTTCTTAATATTAAAAAATTTCTTGTTGAAAATAACAATAAAAAATATAAACATTTGCTTGTTTTGTTTTGAGGGTTAAAATAAATAAATTTAAAGTTATAATACTTTTTCACATTTAACTAAAGGTAACTGTCTTTATAACGTATGTTGTAGAGTGTTAATACATTTCCTATGCGTAATGAATTCCCGAACTTGAATTTGGTTCCAAAGACCATTTTTTTCTAAAAATGATTTTTTCCGGTATTTCCTTTTTATAAATGTTGGTGGCAACTCCTCTATTTTTCAACTCTTTATTATTTTTTGCCATTCCAACGTGAGCCCCATTGCCACAATACCCATGACTTCTAACATGAAGTCCAACATCAAACAAGCATGAGAAAAAAACCGCGGCCCCCCCCCCCCCCCCCCCCCCCCCCCCCCCCGCCATACCTTGAAGGGAGAAACCAAAAATTGATGAGCAATGGAACACTTGTTTCTATCAAATGATTCTATGCATATATGTTTGGGAGAAGATGATGAGAATTTCAAATTATAAAATGGAAGAAAAATTGAAATGACAAAGCTTTTCTTAAAATCTTACCTCTAATCTCCACAAAAATCCCTTCAATCCTCTCAATCAAGCCTCCCAAAGCAGGGGAGAGTTTGCAAACCTTTGCCCCCTCTCCTCTCAAAGCCAGTGCACACCCCTAGGTCATCCTAGGGTTGTGTTGCCTTGTGTAGTGGGTCTTAACCCACTTGGGTTAAGGCCCAAATAGTTTAGGTGCTCTAATTGAATCTTTAAACTCCCTAATTAAGATTCATGACAATTAATTATATACTTTAGCAACTTAAACTATTAATTCCAACTCTAACTCTATCTCTTTATTAATTAAGGGTAAACACTTATTTTCATCTTTGATTTTGTTAGGCGTTGACAATTAGATCCTTGAAAGATGAAAATTTTTAATTTTGTCCCTTAATTTGCAAAGTATAACAAATAAGTCATCCTGTTAGTTTTCTCCATTAACTCGAACAGTTGTATGTACATGGTACTTCCATTCATGACATGACAACTGACATTCTCCATGTGATTGTCATGTGTCATCTACGGCTACAACGTGACAAAAAAATTGATTTTTGGATTTGGTATTTAAGCTTAACAATTTGTTGACATTTTTGTTCCTGAAATTAATCACTTACTGACACTTTGGTCCTTGAAAGCACGTTTGAATTTTTAATTAAGTCTAATACTACATATATATTATTAGCATAATTAAGTCTAATACTACATATATTCACCATCATCATTATTTTAAAAATGATTTTTTTATTTTTATATTAAAATCACTATCACCCTCCCTCTCTCTCCACTTTTCTCCTATATTCTTCTCATTCTCACAAAATACAATTCTCCGTAAACGACATCGTTTTGCCCACTCTCTCTACCACCGGTGATCGACATAGCTGAGCACAACACCTTCCATTTTGCTCCCGCGTAAATCACTTTCCATAGTTTCCCTTCCCTGGGGCATTGAATTCTGATTCATTGTATCGAGAGAGCGAAACGCATTGTCGGTTTCAGTAGCTACTAGGGTTTCTTGTATTCGATGCCTATCTCTTGTATTCACTCTTTCCTCAACTTGAAATTGAAATCTTTGGTGGTCAAACTGTTGAACGAAGTGAGTGTTGGACTTGGTTTCTTTTTTGGTGATGAAATTGGCTGCAATAACTGTGTAAACTTGTCCGGAGGTGATCATTGCATTAGCCTAAGTCCTACGGTCAACAAAATATTTGTTTAACTTCTCATACGTGGCTCTGACTAAGGCTCTGATTGGAAAATTTTGAATTTTTTTTAGCATTGAGTTTAGTGACTCTACCAAATTAGTGGTCATGTGTCCCCATCGTTATTCCTCATCCTATGCCAAGGTCCATTGCTCCCTTTGGTATTTGATCTAGCCATACAGTGTCGTGTGGGTTGTCTTCTTGTAACTTCCGGTAGTGGCGAAAAAACTCTGGTTGAGTCATGGCATACCCTATAGTTTGAAAAAACTCCATTGGTATTCATTGTGGGATCAATGCCTTCCTCAAATAATTGTGTTATCAACTTGTCTTTTCTACTATGTGACAACTTGTTGAGGAGATAGTGAGGAACAAAGGAACAATGCTTTGTGGTTCTTTGCTCCACTAGTACAATTGATTTTGTTGCTGATGGCATTCCATTTGGTCTTTGTAACATTATGTTTTTCATAATGTTTGGTTAAGTAGTTTCACAATTAGAAAATATGCTTTTTACATCGATTATTTATGACTTTCTACATTGGTTTATAACCAATGTTGAAAGTATTATGGTTAACATCGGTTTTCTAAAATCGATGTTAACATAAAATAACAACATTGATTATCTAAATAACCGATGTTATATATTAAGAACTACACCAAAATAAGTGTATAAATGTTGAACGTTGACATCGTTTTTTTATACAAAACCAATGTTAACGCATACATTAACATCGGTTTTCTAGAAAAACCGATGTTAACATAGGTTCTTATATAAAAACCAATGTTAAGTTAGAAACTTTAACATCGGTTCTGTATAAAAACCAATGTTAATGTGTGAGTTAACATCGGTTCTTATAAGAACCGATGTTAATGTTTTGAAGATTAACATCGGGTTTTGTAAATAACCGATGTTAATATGCGTAAATAACATCATTTTTTGGAAGAATCAATGTTAAGTTGTATGCTAACATCATTTTTTTTTTCAAAAATCGATGTTGTTTGTGTATATTAACATCGGTTTTTGTAAATAATCGATGTTGTTTTAAGGTTTTTTTTATATACACATTTTGTTTTTACAAAAAACCCAAAATTTAACTTGTAAAAAGCAATTTCAGACCAGAATTCACAGCAAACATCATTTGCATTCTTCTTTCAAGCAGTTTTTAGCATAAAGCTACAGTAAACTATGGATTGATAAATATGAATAAATGATTTATTAAGAACTATCAATAAATAACATTCAATGTTCAAATGACATAGCAAATTGCAAAATTGTAAACCAAGTAGTGTAAACTAATTAAGTAAGCTAAAATGAATTCCCTAACATCCTAAGTTTGATCTCTAGGTCGAAGATAATATTGTGCCCACTGGATGCGAAGCGCCTTTAATCTCTCTGGCTCCAATGGTCTGGCATCGTTAAAATACTGCATAATTAAATAAAAGATAAATTTACAATGTAATACCAATTATAAGAAAATCAACTTTGTTTGAAATAAACAATTACCGCTTCCCAGTTATTCCTCAAACTTCCTAAGATGATGGTGGACATCCAGTGCATGATGTAATAGCCGTACTTAGTGCTTCCTTTTTGTCTATTACACTAAATACATAATGAAATTTGGATATTAATTAAATGTTAACTACAATTAGTGTACACACACATAAACAGTATATGTAAGTAGAAGTTTTATTTAAATCACAAACCTTAACGACAATCCACCTAGCGGCAGCCTTGGATTTAGGCTGTGGAGTATCATCAAGTTCTTTCAAAGTACTGTTGAATACGAGGAACATTTAAAAATTTATGTTGTTGAGTAATGCCAATGAAAATGTATTGAAAACAACACAGACCTGTTAATTATTCCCTTAAGGTAGTTGTCTGGCCTGTTATGCAAGGAACAAAACCAGACAACAAGGTTTTCCTTCGGCAGAATGACCACCATTTGCCAGTGTTCGCTGCAGTGGAGACGAATATGGGTTATTGTAGTAGTATACATTATTTAAATTCAGTTGTTTTGTTTGACTTACCCATTTAAGTAGGCTCCAAGGTAGACATCGCGTTTTGAACTCTGCATCCAACTCTTGATGTAACTTTCGGAGTCAAACTGTGATTGCCTAGATCTCTGAATAGACTGTGACTCGAGGAATCCATACACATAGGAATTCCCCGCTCGCATACTTGTTTCAATCGGATGCCTGTTGTTGTTAAGACAAAGTTAATTATGTATGAATTTAAAGCAATAACTTAGGTAATTAATAGTAAGCTAAATTGACTTACAGAATCCACAACTGTATGACAAATATGCTGAGACATTGACCACCGTGTGCAATTTTAGAAAGATCTTCATGCTTTATGTACAGCTCGAACATGGTAACATCCTAGTTAACCTAAAAAGGCTTCATGAAAAGCTCTAGGATGGTCAATGTCATCAGATATAGCGGATCATCGACCTCAGGATTCGGCCTTTGTGGAGGTTTTGCTGGAGAAATAGCTGCCTGCTAATCAAACATAGTTAAATAATTAAGCTAAATAAATTAATTGAAAAAAATAAGTATATAATCAAAGTAAAATACCTGTTCTGATAAAGGCTTCACGAGATGTGTCGCCCAAGTAAGGAAGGTGTTAAGTGTCTGCCCCACTAAGGTAACCTCATCAGTGGGTACAGGAACAGGAGCCCATGCATCTTTAACCTCCTCAACACCAAACTTCACTTGGCCAGGCTACAAAGGAATGTTGTGAACTATTGATCCCTCATAAACTCTTCCTAGGGCAACCAGGCGGGGAGGATTTGCTTCGATGTACAACCCACACTTATCTGAGTCACCCGTCTCAGGATCATTCCATGAGGGATCAACATAACTCTCCTTTGTACTAACACGAGGACTTGAGGGACCAACCATAGGCTCAGGAGGCAGTGTAAGTCCCTGAGATTGCATCTGGGATTGAAATTGGGACTACATCTGGCTGAAAGATGCCATCAGCTGCCAAGTCACTTTTTTTGTGATCGACTCTTCTAACTGGTCCTTGAGTTGTTGGGTCAGCTGCTGTAGGTCTTCAGGAGGTAGGGAGGAAGAGCTACGGGACATTCATGGAGCCGATCCAAAATATTGCTTGATGGTGACACCGGCTCCAGGAGCATGGACACGACCAGGGTGGTCTGGTCGCCCAATGGCAGTAGTCAAGACATCCTGACGTCCATGAGGGATCAACGATCCCTGTGATGCCTGCTCCTCCAAAGAATCCTGTACAGAACAAATATATTTGTCTTAGGCATTCACAGAATAAACAAACATAGTTAGAATTCTTAATTGAAAATGACTTACGATCTTCTCAGACGTCATCTGCCAAGTTTTCTTAGTTCGGACCATCTTCCACTTTATGTGGCATCTGATGGGAGATGAAGGGTCAATGATGCCATCAGTGGTTCCAGACTAGGCAGCTTCCTCCAGTTTCTTTTTGGTATTCTCAGCCATTAGCTTTTGTTCTAAATATTCATATCCCCCACGAGACAACACGTGGGGGGCAGTGTTTTGCTTCTGGATGGCCTGTGCCTTTTTCCGCCCATTCTGAAAGAATCAAACATTAATGGTACAAATTACTACAATGAATTATAACAATTGAATCTTTTGTGGAAAACAACTAAAATGGCAAAGAACATACCTCCCAAGAAGGGTATCTGCATGTCTGACAAAACTGGGCCCACTTCTCCTTGCTAATGCCGTATTTTTCACAGACAGTGTCATCCACACCATCCTGATCAGCTGCAAGGGCCCATTTCCTAGTCAAGTCCAATTTAAACTGTTGCCGCCTCTCGCCGACAGTCTGAAGAATTTTCTTCTTTGTCCTACTGCCAGAAGCTTCAGCGATTTGAAATTCCACCTGACAAATAAAAAATTAGGTTTTATTGTAAGTAAACTATGAATTTTGGCTATTAAAAAATGTAAGAAGAAAACTAAAATACTTGAATATTCTCCCATATCAATTCCTTCTGAGCAGCAGAGACTTCCTTTCAGGTCTCATATGTCATGTCGACCTTATCACGCGTGGCAATCCCCAAATATGTTCTTAATTTCTTCTGGTGGGGACCATCGGCCTTGCCGGTAGCTGTAGAAGCAAGCTTCATAATGATGAATCAAGTATGATTCAAGTAGTTTTGATGATGACAAAAAGAAGCCCAAAAGAATGATGTCAAGATTGAGTCAACAAGTTCAAGATCAAGATTAAAGAAAAGACATCAAGAAGAATCAAGATTCAAGAAAAGATGAATTCAAGATTCAAGAGAAGAAACCAAAAAGCAACAAGTCAAGACTTCACAAGGGAAGTATTGAAAAAGATTTTTCAAAAACCAAACATAGCACAGTTTTGTTTTACAAGAAAAGTTTTTCCAAATTTTTCTAAGTTACCAGAGTATTTACTCTCTGGTAATCGATTACTAGTTTCTTGTAATCGATTACCAATGGTAAAGTTTAATTTCAAAAGCTTTTAACTGTATTTGCAACGTTCCAAATGTTTTTTAAATGGTGTAATCGATTACAATATATTGGTAATCGATTACTAGTATATCTAAACATTGAAATTCAAATTCAATTGTGAAGAGTCACATCTTTCCATAAAATGCTTTGTGTAATTGATTACATGGTTATGGTAATCGATTATCAGTGACAAGTTCTTAATAAAAAGTCAAGAGATGTAACTCTTCCAATGGTTTTCTCAAGATTTTCTAACTCTTCCAATGCTTTTTTTGACCAGACATGAAGAGTCTATAAAAGCAAGACCTTGACTTGCATTCAAAAAACTTTTTTTTACAACTTTTGAACCTCTTTGAACACCTTTTGAGAAATTTTGAAACTTTCCTACGTATCTTTCTTCATCTTCTTCCTTTGCCAAAAAGCTTTCTAAGTTTTCTGTTTTCCAAACCTTGTTTCTTTTGCAGAAAACAAAAGTATGCTATATCTTTTCATTCTCTTCTCCCTTTGCCAAAAAGAATTCAACAAGGACTAATCGCCATAATTCTTTTTGTGTCTCTTTTCTCCCTTTTCCAAAAGAACAAAGGACTAACCACCTGAATTCTTTTGTGTCTCCCTTCTCCCTTTTCAAAGAATTCAAAAGGACACAGTCTAAGAATTCTTTTGATTCTTCCCTTTCCCTTAAACAAAAGATTTCAAAGGACTAACCGTCTGAGATATCTTTTGTTTCCCCTTACAAAGATTCAAAGGACTAATCGCCTGAGAAATCTTTGTCTTAACACATTGGAGGGTACATCCTTTATGGTACAAGTAGAGGGTACATCTACTTGGGTTGCTGTAACTGAGAACAAGAGAGGGTAAATCTCTTGTGGATCAGTTCAAGTGGAGGGTACATCCACTTGGTTGTTCAAAGAGAACAAGGGAGGATACATCCCTTGTGGATCTTTACTTGTAAAGGTTTTTACAAGGTTGAAAGAAATCTCAAGGACCGCAGGTTGCTTGGGGACTGGATGTAGTCACGGGTTATTGCCGAACCAGTATAAAATTCTTGTGTTTGTCTTCTTCTTCCCGACACTTTTAATTTCCGCTGTGCACTTTTAATTATCGCTTTTACTTTTGGTTAAATTTCAATTATTGTTCTTTACTTTCTTAACTTGGTAGTAAAAGCCTAATTAAATCTAGTAACATTAAGAAGGATAGATTTTTAAATAGTCAAGGTACATTAATAATTAGTTCAACCCCCCCTTCTTAATTATTCCGAGGCCACTTGATCCAACAGTAGCAGGATCAATGTTGACCATTTGTCTCTCTGCACCAGGTGATCTAGTGGCCAACAATCTTAGCCGCGTCGCTTTGCATGTCTGCTTCACGGTAGACGGAGACGCTGATGCGTCTGGAGGAGGAGGAAGAGCAGGAGGAGAAGGAGGAGGAGGCGAGGCAGGTGGAGTAGCCATGGTCCTTTAATATAAGTAATTGGGTGAAGATTTGAGGGCAACAATACAGAATAGACCAGACCTATTGTCTTTATCTAGTGTCAAAACTTTTGCCATGTTGATAGCAAATAATCCTAGGAAATACATGCAAAACAAAATATTATACATAAATATATCACATAGACCTACATAAATATATACCATCATCAAGGACCTACATAAATATATACAATCATCATGTTTCATTCAAACAAAAGATAAAAACTAGCAATTTTTGGTAGGTGTCTAACCTCTGAAACAAAAATATTTTAAGAGTTGTTACTTGTTTTGTCTCAATATAGTTTAGATTGGATTACAACCCAAGCTCCTGAAACAACCATGTAAATCAAACTCATCAATTAATGACTGAAAACAGTAAATCAAACAGCAATAACTAGAATTTATATTGAGTTGTTGATGAAGAAAAACAATGACCACTTATATTGGCAGAATATACACTTGTACACGTAGGTATTTTTTGTTGATTATTTCAAATGACAACATTTGTTTCCAAAGTTAAATTGATAAAAGAAGTTGTTGTATATGTTTTCTTATGCTTAGTATACCTTTGTATACAACTTTGGTTACTGAGATTAAAGAAATGAAAGAAAAGCAGCAGAAACAGGATGATATTATTCAATCTATTGCAGCTTGAAATAAACAACCTTTAATTCCACATCTGGTTTTGGTTGCTGGTTCTACATTGACAGATGAAGAGGCTGCAAGAGACCTAAAATTTCTTGGTAGAATCTAGCACCCCAATCTTGTTCCTTTAACTGGATATTGTATAGTTGGGGATCAGAGAATTGCCATATATGATTCAATTAGAGGTTGGTACTTATTACCATTAAAAGTTAAATCTTCTTTAGGAATGCAATCACAGTTGTGATCTAGTTCTTGCTTTTGGGGGATATTGGATTGTTTATGATTGAATTTTTCATCTTAGAAGTTTCCTCAGGTACCACAAGCAGACAAAGGGTGTCGTTATTGTAGAAAAGTGAAGTAGAAATTGATGTAAAGGAAAAAAAAGAAAAAAAAAGTATTCTCATATTCTGATATTTTCTCACTCTAAAATCCACATGCACATGTCCCTGCTATTCCCTTAGTCATCATTTTCTGCATAATTATTTTCAAGACTCTTTCTTTTTGTCCCATTGGGAGCATTTTACTCCTGGTCTTTTTAGTGAGATATCTAGGAATGATTATTCCCCAATTACTTCTTTACAGGCCACACTGTGCATAGCTTCTGTGTGTCTTTGGTGTATTGGCTAAGTACTAATTTACTTTCATGGGTGAATTTCTTGTGGATGCAACAGTGTTTGAAGATAAGAAGGTAAACCCCATTTTTCATAAGGTTGTTTCAGATTAGAAATTGATTTCTTTTTTCATTAATATTATTATTTGTTCCTTGCAAATCTGTCTTGCTCTATGGTTGGTCTTGGACTTGGATTTGGATTACATATCCCAATTTATGATTGTTAAAATCCTGTGTTCTTTTTGGTGTTGTTTGTGAGTTGTCTCCTTGTGTTGGTTGTCTTCAATTATGCACACAAGTTTTTTGTTTTTTTCCCTAATATTGAAGCAGATGGGAGAGAGTGTTGTTGCTTCCAATCCTACTTTGCAAGTGTTTGTTTCGGTTGGTAGATTTGAGAATGATTCCTTGTCTTGGGAGAGATGGTCCTTTTTCTCTCCAAACAAGTACTTGGAAGAGGTTGAGAAGTGTGCCACACCTGGATCAATGGCCCAGAAGAAAGCCTACTTTGAGGCTCATTACAAGAAGGTTGCTGCCCGGAAAGCCGAATTGTTGGCTCAAGAGAAGCAAAGGGAGAAAGATTCTTTCGGATCAGAAGAACATAATGGAATAGATTTGAGTGGTAACACTGATGCAAAACATGATATATCCAACAACACTCAAGGTTCCGGTGAAAGGGTTGAGCATGAAAATAGTTCTGTTGGTGAGATCCATAGGACTCATGTTAATGAATCTGAGGAGGAATTTGCAGTTTCAAGGGATTACCAAAGTTCATCAGTTCAGGTACAAAACAAGGAACTGGAAAGTAGATGACATAGTTCCTACAAGATAAATGAACCTGAAAATGTATGCAAGAAACAAGTGGAAAGTCCTAACAACAACATTGAAGCGGAAGATGTGAAGGAAATTTCACATGTTGTGTACAAGGAGACTATAAAGGCTTCAAAAGTTGAAGTAAAAGATGTGAAATTGAATCATCCAAAGGAATCTAAGGTTTGCTTTAATTCATATATCCATCAAATTCATGTTCTTTCTTAAAGGTTAGGTATTTGGTTAGCCTGGTTTTTAATTGCTCATCATTTATTTTGGACAGGTTAAGTCTATGAGTAAGGGTAGCAATGCAGCCAAGACTAAGAAGAAATCAATGCTACCTACTTCTAAGGCATCCCCAATTTCAACACCACAAAGTTCAAAGCCTGCATCAAAAACTCCTACCAAAACAGTGACACCTGCTTCTTCAACTAGAAAGGGAAGCTCTCCATCTTTGACTAGGAGACAAATTACTTCTAGTAGGGAGAGTAGAAAATTTGCTAACAAACCTTTGCACATGTCTTTGACCTTGCCTCCAAGTAATCCTGATCCAGCTCCTCAAAGTACCATGAGGAGATCTTTAATTATGGAGAACATGGGGGATAAGGACATAGTCAAACGAGCATTTAAGACATTCCAGAATAGTTTCAACCAGCCAAAAACTTCTGTTGAAGACAAATCTTTGATAAAGAAGCAGGTAATTGGAAAATCTTCATGGACAACTGTTCAATGTTGACAAATGTTTTTTTTATACAGTATAAATGGTTATTCTTAAACTGCACAAAATCAGATTGATTAAAAAATGTTTTCCTCTTAATTTCCTGGGGAGGTTCCTTCAAGGGGAATTGTGTCAAAGGTTCCAACATCTACAACTTTGAGGAAAGAAAATGGACGGTAAATTGTTTAATCTGCGTTGATAATGTGATTTCATTTGCACAAGTTTCATTTCTTTTATGTATTTTTCATAGTCCTTTTTTTTATCCCACTCTGGGTATTTTCCAATTTCTATCTATCTCTTCAAAAGAGAGAGAGAGAGAGAGAGAGAGAAACAAACTAAATGTATCTATGTCTCAGCGAAAAGATCATATTCATAATCAATGAAGACAGCTACAAACAAACCTTGTAGCTTGCTAGCTTTCTTCTTTTTAATTAAACTCAATTGGAGATGAAGAAGAACAACAAGATAGAGAAAACCTTATGTTGTAGACAAGGTTGGTTAGAAGAAAAGAAAAAAGATGATTTGGTTAAAAGAGAGTAGAATTAGAGTAATAAAAGGAAGTAGAAGATGAAGGGGAGAGAAAGAGCTTTGGAGGTGGATTTTGGTAGTGAAGCACTAAATAGGAGTTGCTTATAGAGGTGGTGTGGGAGGACAAAAAAGCAGGTTTTAATAGACAAAGAGGAATGCACAGTTTAGTTTTAGGAGAGGGAGATTCAGATTAGAGAACCCCCCCAAAAAAAGTGGGGGTGCTTGCTTTGGTTTGCTTGCACTATCAGCTATCGAGTTTACGCCATATAGAGGGGAGCAGTGTGTCAGATAATGGTGAGGACAAAAGATGGCAGAGAGAGACAGAAAGACAGAGAGAGGACCTTTCTCAAATCGAATTAACTGAAAGAAACGTTCTTTCAAAGTAAATATGCTAAACTTCCCTTCTTTATGTTATGTATGCCAAATGCTCCCTTCTGATCAATATTTTCTTCTTATTCATAATTTAAATTGATTATAGTCACACCTCTTCTTCCTACCAAAACCCTTAACTCATTAAGCAAATTCCACTAAACTAAATAGGATAACAAAATGGGGGACAAAGTTAGACATGACCATAAATATTTGCATCAAGCTCATTAGAAAGCCATTAACTTCAAAACAACATTTTAGTCATCTTTCTAAAAGCTATACTTCAGGCAAACATGCTTCTTTTTTTTCTTTTTTTTAAGAATTGAATTCTATTTCAATATAAATGTTTCCACATAAAATACCTATCTCCCTTCTCAAATGACCAAGCATGCAACATATAGTTGGACTTCTAAAGGATATTGAACCTACTGGCTAGTTAGTCAGCATGATGAGAAAGAGTCCAGCAGTTGACCAGAGGAACAAAAGCAGCAAAGTAGGTAGCCTTAGGGGAGTTATTGCTATCCTAGCAATTACATCAAAACATTCAAACATTGCAGCAACACCAGCAATCAATGCATTGCAGTTCACACACCTAAACTAGTATCAAAGATTCAAAAATTGAAGAAATGGGATACCTAAAAATTGCCCAAGAAACCAAAAAAAGCAAGGTAGACAATATATGGACCAGCTTTCTGCTCAGACCCTACCCAATCAATTTTCACTAACCCAATCAGTCACATCATACCTAAGCACCAACACACAAATCAAAAGTGTACTACTTAATTTTAGATCAGAACACATGCACTCCAACAAAACTAGGGATGGTTTAATCCTTATCAAAGGGTAACTACTCAATCCACATATGTAATTCCTTCAAACAGTACTAATCTTGATAATCCTTATCAATGACTAAAAGAGATATGACTACCAACTTATTTTCCATTAGCTTAAACATGTACAAAACAGTATTGTATGCCAAATATAATTGAGCAAAGAACAGATTCACATTATTCAAGACCTATCACTTGTCAAATCATACTGAACACCCACAAAACCAATAATTTTAAATAATACCACTTCTAACCTGAAATGACAGCATGAAATTAATATCATACAACCATATATGATTGGAAATAAGACAACATGCCTAGATACTAGTTTCACCATCTCATGTGTCTAATGATAACAAATAAATTAAATTTTCGATAACAATGAACCATATCATGGTCATAGTTATATATCAATGGTATGTTACACCTATATGTTGTAGTTCCATGCCTGCACTGCACTATAACGTAACTCATTCTCAATACCATTGCTTTAAGAATCATTGCTATCAGCTATCATTTTTTTTCTTTTTCAAGTTTATCTCTATTAATATTACATATCAGACTAGTGTGTTATTCTCAAATACAAAAATTCTCACCTTTAATAACATCAAACTCTTATTTTCTAATAATATCAAATCCTCGATGGGAATGATCTACCATTACTATAACATTTGTAAGTTATTATCTAGTAGTGATGCATTACTAGACTTGGTTATTTAAGTATTGTGAAATTTATGATTTACTATTTTACTTTATTATATTGTTGAAATGTTTAATTGATATGTTATTTATAGATATTTTATTATTATTTTTACATGAAGTGGACTCTTACGAGTCTATAAGTTGAGTCCACAAGTCGAGTTTATGAAACTCTTATGAGTCTAAGTAAACTCTCGAGTTTGATAACCTTGGTGATGATGTTTGAGTATGAGAACTTAATTTGTGGAAAGTCTCATGATGATGTTAATGAACTTTGTAAGAGTTCATGATTGGTGAGTGAGATATGAATGATCAATTGAATCTATATGACTGTTATTTGATGAGGTGATTGTGTTGATAATGAAAGATTACTATGATTATTTTGGATGATAATCTTGTTTTGAGAACCATTCATATGTGTGAAAAAGTGTTAATTATATCCTTAGGGAAGATTTTTGTTATTGTTTGAAAATGGTATACTTGGGAGGGTGAAATCCATGCTAGAACTCCACCTCACTAAAGCGACCTGGGGTCACCTAGTGGGGTATCTTCTTGAGTACCACCTGTCAGACCCTAATTTTGTCCGGGGATTATCATTCGCTAATGTTTTGATTCTCGCTAGCTGAATTGAGTTGTTCAACACTGTAACATCTCATTTTTCATAAATAAATTAAAAAGGCTTTTTAGTAAAAAATAAATAAAGTTTTAGAAGATGGTAAAGTTTTTATAAATAAATAAATAAAGAGAAATAATTGTATTAAAATAATGATTTGAAGAAAAAATTATACTTGATTTATTCATTTGATAGGAAATAAAATAGAGTTCTTTTTTATAAAATAATAAAAATAAATAAATAGAGTAAATATTAGGTTATGAGTATCCTATCTATAAATAGAGACGTGCTAAGTCAGTTTTCACACCGACGATGCCTCCTCTTCCTCTCAATTTCGTTGTTCCCTCTCCTCTTTCCAAAACCCTCTCTTTTTCCCGCTTATCACCAAACCTGTCTCAGAAAAATGATGATCTCAGACTCATTCACCATTGGATCGTCGTGCAATTTGAGCACCAGGTTTGGCTCTCATTTTCAAACATTCTCACCATTGGGAATTAAGAAAAAATGTCTGATCAAAGGGAAATATCCTATCCATCATAGCTTTTTCTTTTCCCGCAGAAACCCAAAACTGTTTCCGTAAAACAATAATCCTGGAGTCGTTAACCATTGGATTGTCGTGAAATTTTGATATGTAGATCGTGATTCAATTTTTCACACCTTCACCGTTGGGATTTGCAAAAATATATTTGAGGATGGAGAAATACTAATCTCACTTAGACAGTGGAATAGAGGCTTCAATCCCTTCTCTTTCTTTCTAACGTCTGGGAACCCTATCAGAGCAGTCAGAGGAAAAACTTGAGGAACCTTAGGAAACCACTAGAGATGCTGCTATTGCTGTCACAATACACAAGTGAGCCTGCTTAGAGGTAAGAGATGAGTTTATCGCAATTGTGATTAGAATGAACATGTGTAGGGATCCTTAAAGGATTAAATTGGGATTTATTTTGGAATGTTTATTGAATTATAATTTTTCCTTTACGATTATTAATACAATATTGTTGTGTTTTACGTACCAATTGATGTTCTGATGAGAATTGATTGATAAATTTGAGTGCTCTTGATGTTTTTATGTTTTGGCCCATGATTTTGATTAATTGATTTTGATATAATTGTGTGAAATTATTTGAGGTGTTTTACTCCCCATGTTGTGATAAACCTTTTGTATAAATTGTTATGTTGAGATTATGAAATGGTGATTCAAATTGTGAGTATGTGACAAATTGAACTTGTGATGAATGGTGAAATACATGTGTATTGAGATGAGATATGTGTATCGAGTTGTGAGCTATGAACTGTGCAATCACACAATTGTAAGACCCTTTAAGGCGATGAGTATTGTGATGGGATCTACTATGGGAACCCGATGAGTTTAATCACAAGCACTGCAAGTTAAAATGATTTTGAAAATAATTGAGTAGTTGTGTGTATTGCATAGTTCATAGGTAAAGCGTGTATGATTCATGAGGTGTGATAACATGCTATTTTGAGATTATATCATTGTGATTGAGACTGAATATATGCGATAAATTGAGTATGTATTGACTCCTAATATATTGAGATGTTATGTGCATTGAGTTGTGAGCTATGAATTGTACAATCACACGACTATAAGACCCTTTAAGGGCAACAAGTTAGTGTTAAGACCCTTTAAGGGCGACGAGTTAATGCGTGATGAGTATTGTGATGGGAACCACTGTGGGGACCCGACGAGTTTAATCACAAGCACGACGAGATAAAACTATTTTGAGAACAATTGAGGAGTCATGTGTTTTGTACAGTTCATAGATAGAGTATGTGTGCTAAAATATTTTCTGGGTTGGACCTGAATCAGGAGGGAGAGGCCCTGATGGACTCTTCAGAATGTAGGCCTTGGGGGTAAATACACCCAATTTGAGTGCTCCTTTAAGCCTGTGTTGATCCCATATGGGTGGAGCATTCTCGTAAAATAGCATGACCCTGACTGGTCTCCCTATGATTTTACCTAGTGAGAGTGACCTGACTTGCTAGTGTGTAGTTTGTCTTGTCAAGTACTCCTAGGCGCCCGACGAGGTTTTTCACTGACATGGTACCATATTACATATAAGATTGAGTCTTAGTGTATCTGTTGCATAATGCCTGTTTATTGATCGATCTGGATTGATGTAATGATATTGTGTTTTGATCATTAAGTATGTGAATGTCATGAAAACGAATGAGACGTGTGTGGTGTTGTGATGTGATGTTGTGCGACAAAGTGATGGAATGACATGAGCTATGTTTAAGTAAGTTATATTTTATTTATATGATATTTATACCTATATGTTGTCTAGTTTCTCTCTATTAGTTAGGAATGTGATAACTCACTTCCCGTGTTCTATTTGTGTTTGGATCCTATGATGATCTTGAACTTTTTGTTCGTGGGAGCAAATGATTGGGTGGATGACTATGAAGAACCTCATGCTAGAGGGCACAGGAACACAATGCTCTGATAGGATGTGACATTAGGGTATAGGTTTCTATATTAATTGCATGAAGTCTTGGACGACCTTATTTTGAGCCGAGATAATTTATTATTTATTTGGACAAGTTTTATTATGATGTTAGAAAAGTGAATGTGAGCCTTTTACCCTTTTGAAAGACTTGTATTTAAATACATTTTAAAAACTTTTAATTAATTTTGATTTCTTACTTCTTTTATTATTAGTACATGTATGTGAGGGGTAGAGGGTGTCACATTTAGTTGTGTGCTTACCATATTCTGGCATGCACTCTATGTGGTTACTTATGAGTACTTTTGTTGAGCATGCTTGACTTATTATTTGTATTTTCTTCTACATGATCAAATGAAACTTAATAATAATGCTTGTATGTGCCTTGCATCCTTAATGTCTGCTATACCATAAATTCATTATTGAGTCATGAGCTATGAGACTGGCCATCTCTATAATTCATGAAGTGCGGTAGGATGTCATGGCAAGCCATTAAGTGATACAAGTTGTCTTGAAAACTTGATGTGTGTATTAATGTCATCAAGAACCTTGAACTTGTAGGTGTGCTGTGAATGAGTGTGTTTAATCGATGTGTTAACATGTGTTGGCTAATCCCTTCTTTTCTTAGTGTGTGATCATAAATGCGATTGTTGAAACTTGTGATTTGTTAAATACATCCTTAGTGACTGTTTAATTATTACTTCTTATATGTAAGCTATATACTTGTTATAGAAACCTTATAATTCTATGTATGCTTGTAGTATGGTGTTTTGCCTTAATTGCATAGATAATATGGTAGTTCATGATTTCTTGCTCTTAGCGATGCTAATACCTTATAGTTCGATGACCCATATCAAGATATATTTCATAAGGAATACTATTTTGGTTATACCTTCCAGCTCTAGTACAACCCATTTTCTTGTGTTGCGTGCTTAAGTCAAGTAATTTGATTACACTTGCAAGCTTGAGTATAATTCATTCTTTGTGTTACGAGCCTACATCAAATAGTTGGATTATTGATGTTTCTGTCACAATCAAGCGATTATTGATGTCTCCATATGGGTGTACATTGTGGAAGAAAAGCTTCCAAGCTTATTTTGATGATGCCAAAGACTCAAGTCAAGAATCAAGATTCAAGCAAGTTTCAAGAATCAAAGAGTCATTCAATCAAGAATCAAGATTCAAGTGAAGGTTCAAGAGAAGACTCAAGATATGCAAGAACCTCAAGAAAAGCATTAAAAGAATTTTTCAAAGAAAAATAGCACAATTTGTTCAAAATAATTTTTCAAAGAAAAATCTTTTACCTGAGTTTTTACTCTCTGGTAATCGATTACCAGAAGGCTGTAATCGATTACCAGAAGCCCAAAATAGTTTTATAACTGATTTACAAAGTAGTAATCGATTACCATGGGCATGTAGTTGATTACCAATGTTTTTGAATTTTGAATTTCAAATTTCAAGAGTCACAACTTGTGATAAAACATTTTCAAACTTGTGTAATCGATTACACAACATTTGTAATCGATTACCAGTATTTCTAAATGTTGGTTTTCAAATCTAAACATGAAGAGTCACAACTGTTGATGTGTAATTGATTACACTATAATGGTAATTGATTACTAGTGACTGGTTTTGAAAAATAAATTGCCAAGAGTCACAATTTTTAAAGTGACTGGTTTTTGAAGAATTTTCCAAGAGTCATAACTTTTAAAGTGACTAGTGTTGAAGAGAAAGTCACAACTTTTAAAGTGGCTAGTTTTGAAGAAATTGCCAAGAGTCACAACTTTTAACATGGTTCTTCAAGAGCCATCAAATGGCTGTAAATATGTGACCATGGCACCAATTTCAATAAGAATTCTTAACATCTTTCTAAAAGTTTTTGTTCAACACTTGCTTTGTCAAGAAAAGTTCATTGGGCAAAAACTTGTGCAATTCTATTTGAAATTCTGATACTGGGGACAGATGTCGTACAGGATGTCACGACATCACGCTTCAGAACATGGAGATTATGTTTGACAGTGTGTACAGTTTAAACAAGTAAATAACACAAGAGAATTGTTAACCCAGTTCGGTGCAACCTCACCTACATCTGGGGGCTACCAAGCCAGGGAGGAAATCCACTAAAATAGTGTTAGTTCAAGGTCTAACAGCCACTGTTTACAACCTTCTCACCTAACCACTACCCGTGCGACCTCTACCTAAGAGCCACTCTTAGATATGAGAAACCCCGCTCACTCCCTCTCAATCACACTCCCGTGTTTACAAACAAATCAAAGACACACCAGAGATCAACTCTGAACAAAAGGGATCAACCCTACACACTAGAGATCAACTCTACACACACTAGAGATCAACTCTACACACACAGGTCCAACACTTGATGTTAGGATAACATCAAGGTGGCTCACAAAACACTCAAGTCCCAAAACTCACAAAACAACTCTTCAATCCCGGACTTGGTACAGAACTCGTGCAGCCTTCATGTTTATATAGCAGTCTGCGTTTCTGGGCTGCAACGGCTTGTGCTGGAGGAGATCTATCATTCTTCCTGAAAATCTGCAGTTAAAGAACTAAAAGATACAGTTTGATCTTTTAGTTTTTATCTTTAATCTTTAATCCCTGAACGAACTCTTCTACTTTGAAATTCGAACTTTAATTATCTTTTAATTCGTTCCAGAAGATAGATCATCTTATCTCTTGCTAACTGCACAATAATCTGTTAAAGATATAACAGATTTATGTGTCCAGTATTTTCGGGCCAGATGTCAGGACATCGTGTCCGACATCGTGGATTCTGCAGCTTCAATTCTTCATTTGACATTTTATCTTGACTTATGCATTGTGCAGCAACTCCAGTATTTTCGGGCAGGATGTCAGGACATTGTATCCGACATCGTGGATCCTGCAACTTCAATTCTTCATTTGACATTTTATCTTGCCTTGTGCATTGTGCAGCCCGATCTTATTCCTTGACATAACGTTGGACATCATGTGCAGCAACTCCAGCTTTCCTTCATTGTCTAAGTGCTTATGTTTTAACAAAATCTTAGCCAATCTTTTAAAACTCAGTAGAGCTAAGCACTAACAATCTCCCCCTTTGGCAAATTTTGTCTAAAACATACTTAGACACTTCCTGAGCAGGTACGAGCAGAGAAGGTTTTCTTAGTTACAAACACTGAACACAAGGGACCAATGTTCCTTGGGTTCATTGCAAGAAGCAGGATTTGCTTCTTGGTTGATCATTGGACACAAAAGACCAACGTTTTTTGGGTTCATTGCAAGAAGTGGGTATAACTTCTTGGTTGTTATCACTGGACACAAGGGACCAACGTTCCTTGGGGTTCATTGCAAGAAGTGGGAATAACTTCTTAGTTGTAATCACTGAACACAAAGGAGGGAAGTCCTTTGTGGTTCATTGCTTGTAAAGGATTTTACAAGGATAGTGGAAATCTCAAGCGGGATGCTTGGGGACTAAACATAGGCATGGGTTGTGGCCGAACCAGTATAAATCCGATTTTGCATTCTCTCTTTCCTTGATCTCTTTTACTTTCTATTGTGTTTATATTTCTTTAAGTTTACTTCTCTTTATTTGTTAGTCGAGTAACTTACAATTAAAGAAATAATTGAATCTAGGGAATATCAAAGAAAGGGAGATTTTCAATTAGGAATAATCAACGAAATCTTAATTCAACCCCCCGCCTTCTTAAAATTTCTGAGGCCACTTGTCCAACAATCATGTTTTTGTTTATAGAATTCATTTGGAATATCTGTTGTTGATTCTGGATGAGTGATCCTTCTTGATTTAAAATCATTGTCTCCTAATCAATCGAGTGTTCATCTTGTTATTGGCTGCTCATATTCCAGTCATGTCTTGTTAAACTTCTTGATATATTGTCATGTTATTACTTCTATTACGAATAGAGAGAGACTTCGCTCTTGTTAATCACGTTAAGGCGTTTCGAGAGGAAATACTTGAGTAGGCATGATCCTTGTTACCTATAGATGAAAGTCAACTTAGTAAGTCATGTACCTGTGTTCCTTGAGGATGTGCTTAGTTACCACCTAAGTGTGAGATTGAGAATCTTATAAAAGTGTCATACCCATAGAAAATTGTAACCATAGTTTATAGGAGATGACTGGTAAAGAGTTGTTTAAGAATATAGAGTAGTTGGAAAAGTTGTGAAGAATAGTTAAAAGATTTAGTGTGAAACCTTAAGAAGAGTTTAAGGTAGTTAGTAAGACATTAATTTCTAAGCATGGAAGGGTTCGAGAGTGAGTGTTCTTGCATAAGGTAGGTGGCCTAAAGGATTATTGATGATAGTTCTGGCAAACATATTCTCAATCAGTTCAGTTGCCTCTTCGAGGGTTTTCAATTTTATCTTCCATCCTGCTGAAGCATCTAACAACTGCTTGGTTTGTGGTCTCAGCCCATCTATAAACATGTTCAATTGAATTGGCTCAGAGAATCCATGTGTGGGAGTCTTTCTCAACAAACCCCGAAACCTCTCCAATGCTTCACTCAAGGACTCATCAGGGAACTGGTGAAATGATGAAATAGCAGCTTTCCCTTCTGCAGTCTTTGACTCGGGGAAGTATTTCTTCAGAAATTTCTTAACAACTTCCTTCCACGTCTTCAGACTGTTACCTTTGAATGAATGAAGCCACTTCTTGGCTTCTCCTGCCAAAGAAAATGAAAATAAGATGAGTCTCATGGCATCGTCTGGCACTCTAGCAATCTTCACAGTGTTACAGATTTCTATGTACGTTGCCAGATGTGCATAGGGGTCCTCATTTGGTAATCCATGAAATAAGTTCCCCTATATCAGATGAATCAAAGAATGAGGGTAGTTTATGTTGTGAGCTTGGACTTCAGGATGCACAATACTTGTGAAGAATTATGACACTGAGCTACTAGAATAATCTTCAAGGGTAACCCTTTGCTGGTGTTCATCAGCCATGATAGAGGCTTCTGGTAAGTATATAGCTGATTCCCTTGATGATAGTGAATCAGATGATGTAGAGTCAAAAGATTGAGCTTCTTCTTCTAGAATGGATGCTACTATCTTATCTTGCAACAACTTCCTTCTCCTCTCAGCTCTGTTCCTTCTTAAGGTGGCTTCAATTTCCAAGTCTAGAGGAACTAGGTTGCCTTTGGGAGATCTATGCATACAAAATACTGACAGAAACAATGATTATCCAATTCAAGAAGAAAACAAATATGATTAAAAGCAAATATTCACAAATAATTAAAGAATAAAGAAGAGACACTTAAAGAACTGAACTAAACTTTCCAAATAGAAAGAAGTTCCCTGGCAACAGCGCCAAAAAGGTTTGTGTGTAGTATGGACACTTAATCTGAGTATCGAATTCTCGGGGAACTTGTTTTACTTGGTAAAGTTGTGGTTTAGTAAATAAGCGTCTTGTTATAAAAGGTTTGTGTGTAGTATGGACATGTGTGTAAACTAACTAAACAAAGGTAAATAAAAGGTGAGCAGTGGTGGGTGCAAAGGTAGATGGTCAACGTGTTGGTCTTCCTACTGGGCGACTGATGCTACTAAAGATGTTCTCTACCTAACAACGTTCTTATGTTCTATGTTGTCTCCTGGACTGCTAAACCCCGATGTCTCGTGTATGTTTAGCCTAATCCTAACCAAGTGTCATACTCAGATCCCTCTTGTTGGACTAAACTTGACCAGAACTACATTAAGACATACATACCAACAACTAGGTTATCATACCCCGATCCCTCAAGAAAATACGGTAAACTAGCCCCGTCCTATCTAGTTCTAAGGATCAAACCATTTCCCAATGTTGAATGACCTTAATTGAGCATTCATCTACGTGATCAAGGAAAAAGCATACTAAAAATGAAGTACTGATAGCACAGAGAACACATGCAACATCATTAGATAGATATAAAAGTATTTACATCAAGTACCCCGTAGGAAGAACCAACTGAGGATTTAGCTCTCCATAACTGGGAAGCTTCTCTTACAAAGATGAAAAAGTGAAAATGAAAGATTAGGAAGTACAAGTGGTGAGGATGTCTCCTTCACCTCTAGAAACCTCACAATCACTCAAACTCTCATCCAATACTCCGCATGATAATCTCCTCTTTAATCTCTATTGTCCCTCAGGATCTTCACACCAAATGTTCTCTCCGCCCCTCAGCCACTCAGAGGAATGCTTCCAAGAACAGAGAACACGCCAAAAATTGAGAACTCCCTACCATTTTTTATTTCAGGCTTTAAATAGTGTTGCTGATTTTTTGTCATTCGCTCAGCCGCATTCTATTTCGCTTAGCCAAATTAAGTGACATTTGGCATAGTGCACCTCTTCTTCGCTCAGCCTAGAGGTGCAAGTGGTGCGCTTAACAAGTTAATTCTCACTGAGTGCATCATGACAACTCATCTGCTTCTAGGATCTTCTACGCGCTTAGCCATGAATTGTTGCACTTAGCGGATGGCTCGCTAAGCCAGAGAATTGGCTTAGCGAGTGGCTCAAAATCAACACTTCCACAAACTTGTTTATTTTACCTGAAATTGAAATGGAAAGGTTATTAAATACTCAAAAGTGGGATACTAAGTACTTATTACCTATATTTAACAAAAAGTACTCATAATACTACAAAAAGAACTGTACATGGAAGGATTCAAATACAATTTACATAGCATTTTTACACAAAAGTTAGTCGTATTAACCGACTAACACCAACAGGTTTAGTCTTTTCAATGTACTCTGAACAAAATTCAATGGCTTCTTCTGCAATATACCTTTCAACAATAGATGCTTCCGGACAATGTAGATTCTTGGTATACCCTTTTAAGATATTCATGTATCTCTCAACCGGGTACATCCACCACAATAAACAGGACCACAACATTTGATTTCTCTGACCAGATGAACAATTAAGTGAATCATGATGTCTAAGAAAGCAGGAGGAAAATACATCTCCAACTGGCACAATATAATTGCGGCCTCATTTTCCAGGTCATCAAACTTGACTGGATCAAGGACTTTGCTACATATGGCATTGAAGAAAAAGCACAGGCGAGTTATGGCTAACCTGACTTTGTTAGGCAAAATGTCTCGTATGGCCATGGCTAACAATTGTTGCATCAACACGTGACAGTTGTGAGACTTTAACTCTACCAACTTAAGCTCCTTCAACTGCACAAGGCATTTAATATTTGAAGAGTATCCTTGTGGGACTTTCACCCAGTGCAAACACTGACAAAAACTTATCTTCTCCTTTCTGGACAAAGTATGACAAGCTGGAGGCAAGTATATTTTTTTCCCATCAGACCTTGGATGCAACTGCGATCGTATACCCATGTCAGCTAGATCTTGACGGGTATTCAAACCATCTTTCGTCTTTCCTTGAATGTTATGGAGCGTCCCAATGACACTGTCACATACATTTTTCTCCATATGCATAACATCAATACAATGTCTAACATCTAGATCAAACCAGTACGGAAGATCAAAGAAAATGGACCTCTTCTTCCATATGCAAGTCTAACTTTTATCCTTCTTTTGTGTCTTTCCAAATAGAGTATTCAGGTGTTCAACCCGCTAGAAGACCTGCTCACCAGTCAACGGTATCGGTGAAATTTCGTGATGAGGTTCTAGAAAACGTCGATGCCTAGTGTAGACTTTTTTCTACCATGTTTCAGTTGTATGTAGCTTGTGTCTTCTTCAGAGATGGGGCATGCATGATGACCCATAACATTGTAACCGCTTAATATTCTAGAAAGTCATTAATGGTACAAAAAAGCATTGCACGCATTTCAAAAGTCTCCTTGCGAAACCCATCAAACACTAAAACCCCCTCGTCCCATAACTTTCTCAGGTCTTCAATCAACGGACTTAGACAAACATCAATGTCATTTCCTAGCTGTCTTGGGCCTGATATCATCATAGACAACATCATGTATTTTCACTTCATGCACAACCAAGGAGGCAAATTGTAAATTACTAGTAGAACTGACCATGAACTGTGTTGAGTGCTTAAATTGCCATATGGATTCATTCCATCACTAGCTAGTCCAAGCCTAAGATTTCTTGCCTCTTTGTCGAAATCCAGATACAAACCATCAATCTTCTTCCACTAGGAGCAATCAGCCAGATGATGGACCATTCCATCAGAGTTTCTCCCATTTGCATGCCAGGTAACGTCTTTTGCATCGTCTCCATTAGCAAAAAGACGCTTAAACCTTGGAATGATGGGAAGATACCACAATACCTTTGCTGGAGGGCACTTCTTTGAGTTTTCATCAGAACTGTAGTCCTCATCATCCTTCACTTTGTACCGTAATGCCCCACACCTAGGGCATTTGGACATTTCTTCGAATTCATGCCTGTATAGTATGCAATCTGTTGGATCAAGTGGTCTCGGAATAATTAAGAAAGGGGGGTTGAATTAATTATTAATGTTTCTTGACTAATTAAAAAATTTATCCTTCTTATGTAGAAGCAAACTTCATGATGATGAATCAAGTATGATTCAAGTAGTTTTGATGATGACAAAATGCCCAAAATAATGATGTCAAGATTGAGTCAACAAGTTCAAGATCAAGATTAAAGAAAAGACATCAAGAAAAATCAAGATTCAAGAAAAGAAACCAAGAACCAACAAGTCAAGACTTCACAAGGGAAGTATTGAAAAAGATATTTCAAAAACCAAACATAGCACAGTTTTGTTTTACAAGAAAAGTTTTCCCAAATTTTTCCAAGTTACCAGAGTATTTACTCTGGTAATCGATTACCAAGTTTCCTGTAATCGATTACCAGTGATAGATTTTGATTTTAAAAAGTTTTAACTAAATTTGCAATGTTCCAAATGATTTCTAAATGGTGTAATCGATTACAATATATTGGTAATCGATTACCAGTGTATCTGGACGTTGAAATTCAAATTCAATTGTGAAGAGTCACATCTTTTCATAAAATGCTTTGTGTAATCGATTACATGGTTATGGTAATCGATTACCAGTGACAAGTTTTGAATAAAAAATCAAGAGATGTAACTCTTCCAATGGTTTTCTCAAAATTTTCTCAAGGTTATAATTCTTCTAATGGTTTTCTAGACCAGACATGAAGAGTCTATAAAAGCAAGACCTTGACTTGCATTTTAAGAACTCGATATAAATTTTAGAACTTCTTGAAATTTTTTTAAGAAATCTTGAAACCTTTGCTTCTCATCTTTCTTCTTCTTCCTTTGCCAAAAAGCTTTCTAAGTTTTCTGTTTTCCAAACCTTGTTCTTCTGTAAGTGAAAATTCTGCAGAAAACAAAAGTGTGCTATATCTTTTCATTCTCTTCTCTCTTTGCAAAAAAGAATTCGACAAGGACTAATCGCCTGAATTCTTTTTGTGTCTCTCTTCTCCCTTTTCCAAAAGATCAAAGAACTAACCACCTGAATTCTTTTGTGTCTCCCTTCTCCCTTTTCAAAGAATTAAAAAGGACACAGTCTGAGAATTCTTTTGATTCTTCCCTTTCCCTTAAACAAAAGATTTCAAAGGACCAACCGCCTGAGAATTCTTTGTCTTAACACCTTGGAGGGTACATCCTTTGTGGTACAAGTAGAAGATACATCTACTTGGGTTGTTTTAACTGAGAACAAGAGAGGTACATTTCTTGTGGATCAGTTCAAGTGGAGGGTACATCCACTTGGTTGTTCAAAGAGAACTAGGGAGGGTACATCCCTTGTGGATCTTTGCTTGTAAAGGATTTTACAAGGTTGAAAAGAAATCTCAAGAACTGGTGGTTGCTTGGGGACTGGATGTAGCCACGGGTTGTTGCCGAGCCAGTATAAATTCTTGTGTTTGTCTTCTTCTTCCCTACACTCTTTAATTTTTGTTGTGCACTTTAATTATCGCTTTTACTTTTGGTTAAGTTTCTATTTCTGTTCTTTACTTTCTTAGCTTAGTAGTTAAGGCATAATTGAATCTTGTAACATTAAGAAGGATAACTTATTTAATTAGTATAGGTTCATTAATAATTAATTCAACCCCTCTTTCTTAATTATTTCGAGGCCACTTGATCCAACAAGTGGTATCAGAGCAGGTATCTTGTAGAAAGTTTAACAACTTCAAGATTCATGGCCTCTTTAAATTCTTTGTTTTTCAAAAGTAATTTCAAGAATAGGTCATTCCAAGATCATGATGAAGACCAAGTCAACTTGTGTCTCATGACAAAATCTCATGAAAACAACAAAGAATAATCTCTAAGGAAGAAGTGGTACATCGATAGTGGATGTTCCAAGCATATGACGGGAGATGTATCCAAATTTACAACCATTTCCCCCAAGAAAAATGGACACGTTACATATGGCGACAACAACAAAGGCAAAATCATTGGAGTCAGTAAAATAGGTACAAGTTCCTCTACTCCTATTGAATATCTGTTATTTGTAGAAGGTTTAAAGCATAGCCTATTATGTGTTAGTCAATTATGTGATAGAGGATATAAAATATCTTTTGATTCTGAAAAATGTGTTATCAAGCATGAGCATGACAAAAATATTGAGCATATAGGTTTCAGAGAAAATAATGTTTACATGATTGATTTAAAACAAAAATATGAAAATGATAGATGTTTTCTAAGTAAAAGATAATGATCCTTGGTTATGGCATAAGAGAATTTCTCACATTAACATGGATCATCTAAATAGATAAATCTCAAAAGACCTAGTTGTTGGTTTACCAAAATTAAAGTTTGAAAAAGATAAATTATGTGATGCATGCCAAAAAGGTAAGCAAACAAAAACATCTTTTAAATCTAAGAACATTGTCTCTACCATTACAATTATTGCACATGGATCTGTTTGGACCCTCTAGGGTCATGAGTTTTGGTGGTAGTTACTATGCTTTAGTAATTGTTGATTATTATTCTAGATATACTTGGACTTTATTTCTTACTCACAAAAATGATGCATTTCATGCATTTAGAAGACTTGCCAAAGTCATTCAAAACAAGAAAAATCTCAAAATTATCTCCATTAGAAGTGATCATGGAGGTGAATTTGAAAATAATGATTTTGAAATGTTTTGTGATGAGCATGGCATAGAACATAACTTTTCTGCACCTAGGACACCCCAACAAAATGGTGTAGTTGAAAGGAAAAATATATCTTTAGAAGAAATTGCTAGAACCCTTTCAAATGACACTTCACTTCCAAAATATTTTTGGGCAGAAGCTATCAACACTGCATGTTATATTATGAATAGAGCCTTAATAAGACCTATTCTTAAGAAAACCCCATATGAACTCTTTAATAACAGAAAACCAAACATTGCTCATTTACATGTTTTTGGATGTAAATGTTTTGTCCTAAACAATGGTAAAGAAAGTCTAGGTAAATTTGATGCTAAGGAAGATGAGGGCATCTTCCTTGGTTATTCCCTACATAGCAAAGCCTTTAGGATATATAACAAAAGAACCATGACAATTGAGGAATCAATACATGGTTCTTTTGATGAAACTAATATTACCTCTTCGAGAGAGGAGTTTCTTGATGATATTATAGATTCTTTGGAAGATATGCACAATCAAGAAAGAGATCTAAAAAGGAAGAGAAATGAAGAAAACAAGGATGCTCAAGATAACATAATCTAAGAAAATGATGATCTTCCCAAAGAATGGAGAACCTCAAGAAATCATCCTCTTGACAATATCATCAGAGATACCTCAAAAGGGGTAACCACTAGATTTTCTCTTAAAGACTTATGCAATAATATGGCTTTTGTTTCGTTAATAGAACCTAAAAACCTTAAGGAAGCCATTATAGATAATCATTGGATAGTAGCTATGCAAGAGGAATTAAATCAATTTGAAAGAAATGATGTATGGGAATTAGTAGAGAAACCTTCAAACTATCCAATCATAGGAACTAAGTGGGTATTCAGAAATAAATTGGATGAAAATGGTATAGTAATTAGAAATAAAGCTAGAGTGGTAGCAAAAGGATATAACCAAGAAGAAGGTATAGACTATGAAGAAACCTTTGCACCCGTAGCCAGATTAGAAGCCATTAGGATGCTTTTAGCCTCTTCATCTATTATGAACTTTACTATATCAAATGGATGTCAAGAGTGCTTTCTTAAATGGTCTAATTCAAGAAGAGGTATATGTAGAACAACCTCCTGGGTTTGAAGACTCACAAAAACTAGACCATGTCTATAGATTAAAAAAAGCACTTTGTGGATTAAAACAAGCACCTAGGGCTTGGTATGAAAGATTAAGTAAATTCCCATTAGAAAAGAATTTCACTCGAGGGAAGGTAGATACCACCTTATTCATGAAAAAGAAGGATAATGATATCTTATTGGTACAAATTTATGTTGATGATATAATTTTTGGATCTACTAATGTATCTATGTGCAAGGAGTTTTCTATTGATATGCAAAGTGAGTTTGAGATGTCCATGATGGGTGAGTTAAATTACTTTCTTGGACTACAAATCAAACAAACAAGTGATGGGATCTTTGTCAACCAAGCAAAATATTGCAAGGAACTCATTAAGAGATTTGGAATGGAAAACTCAAAACACTTGGCTACTCCTATGAGCACCAGTTGTTACCTTTACAAAGATGAATCCGGTCAACCCGTTGATGCAAAGCAATACAAAGGTATGATTGGATCTCTACTCTACTTATCTGCAAGTAGGCCAGATATTATGTTTAGTGTGTGCATGTGTGCAAGATTCCAATCAAATCCAAAGTTTTCACATGTAATGGCAGTAAAAAGAATCATAAGATATCTATTAGGAACAGTTAACTTAGGATTATGGTACCCTAAGAATTCATTATGCAATTTAATAGGATACTCAGATTCGGATTTTGTTGGATCAAAAACAGATAGGAAAAACACTAGTGGCACATGTCAATTCATAGGGTCTGCTCTTGTTTCTTGGAATAGCAAGAAGCAAAATAGTGTAGCATTATCCACAGCAGAAGCAAAATACATTTCTGCTGGTAGTTGTTGTGCTCAGATTCTGTGGATGAAACAACAACTATCTGATTATGGAATTGTATTGGATCACATTCCCATGAAATGTGATAACACAAGTGCCATAAACATATCTAAAAAACCAGTCCTTCACTCTAGAACCAAGCATATAGAAATTAGGCATCATTTTATTAGAGATCATGTTCTAAAAGGTGACTGTCTTTTAGAATTTGTAGATACTAAAAATCAACTTGCAGACATCTTCACAAAACCACTAACACAAAGATTCTTTCTACACCATTAGAAGAGAATTAGGACTGATAGATGCTAGTGACTTAACCAAATGATTTATATTTATGACATTTGAATACTTAGTATTTCTTTTAATATTTGATTAGTATAATTGAACATGATTATATTTACTTACTCTTAATTGTTATGAGTTTTAAACTTAATTGTTTTGATGATATATGTCTAGTGATATGTGTTTACATTTGGTATTATGCTTTATAATAATTTATGTATGTTATATATTTCTTATGCTTTTTGGCTTTTTCTTTATGCCAAAGGGGGAGAGAAAATAGGGATTAAATCAAGAACTCATATAATAAAATAACTTAATTTCAAGTGAAGCTTAAACTCAAAACAAAGGGGGAGAATATGGAGAATTAAGTGAGTGATCGACTAGGAAAAAGAATGTGTATGTATTTCTCGATTTCAGGGTTGTCATCATCAAAAAGGGGGAGATTGTAGAAACAAGCTTCATGATGATGAATCAAGTATGATTCAAGTAGTTTTGATTATGGCAAAAAGCCCAAAAGAATGATGTCAAGATTGAGTCAACAAGTTCAAGATCAATATTAAAGAAAAGACATCAAGAAGAATCAAGATTCAAGAGAAGATGAATTCAAGATTCAAGAAAAGAAACCAAGAAGCAACAAGTCAAGACTTCACAAAGGAAGTATTGAAAAAGATTTTTCAAAAACCAAACATAGCACAATTTTATTTTACAAGAAAGGTTTTCCCAAATTTTTCCAAGTTACCAGAGTATTTACTCTCTGGTAATCGATTACCAAGTTTCGTGTAATCGATTACCAATGATAGATTTTGATTTCAAAAAGTTTTAACTGAATTTGCAATGTTCCAAATGATTTCTAAATGGTGTAATCGATTACAATATATTGGTAATCGATTACCAGTGTATCTGAACGTTGAAATTCAAATTCAATTATGAAGAGTCACATATTTTCATAAAATGCTTTGTGTAATCGATTACATGGTTATGGTAATCGATTACCAGTGACAAGTTTTGAATAAAAAATCAAGAGATGTAACTCTTCCAATGGTTTTATCAAAATTTTCTCAAGGTTATAACTCTTCCAATGGTTTTCTGGACCAGACATGAAAAGTCTATAAAAGCAAGACCTTGACTTGCAATTTTAGAACTCGATATAACTTTTAGAACTTCCTGAAAATTTTTTGAGAAATCTTGAAACCTTTGCTTCTCATCTTTCTTCTTCTTCCTTTGCCAAAAAGCTTTCTAAGTTTTCTATTTTCCAAACCTTGTTCTTCTACAAGTGAAAATTCTGCAGAAAACGAAAGTGTGGTATATCTTTTCATTCTCTTCTCTCTTTGCCAAAAAGAATACGACAAGGACTAATCTCCTGAATTATTTTTGTGTCTCTCTTCTCCCTTTTCCAAAAGATCAAAGGACTAACCACCTGAATTCTTTTGTGTCTCCCTTCTCCCTTTTCAAAGAATTAAAAAGGACACAGTCTGAGAATTCTTTTGATTCTTCCCTTTTCCTTAAACAAAAGATTTCAAAGGACTAACCGCCTGAGATATCTTTTTTTTCCCCTTACAAAGATTCAAAAGACCAACCGCCTGAGAATTCTTTGTCTTAACACATTGGAGGGTACATCCTTTGTGGTACAAGTAGAGGGTACATCTTCTTGGGTTGTTGTAACTGAGAACAAGAGAGGGTACATCTCTTGTGGATCAGTTCAAGTGGAGGGTACATCCACTTGGTTGTTCAAAGAGAACAAGGGAGGGTACATCCCTTATGGATCTTTGCATGTAAAGGATTTTACAAGGTTGAAAAGAAATCTCAAGAATCGGTGGTTGGTTGGGGATTGGATGTAGGCACTGGTTGTTGCCGAACCAGTATAAATCTTGTGTTTGTCTTCTTCTTCCATACACTCTTTAATTTCCGGTGTGTACTTTTAATTGCCGCTATTAGTTTTTGTTAAGTTATTATTTATGTTCTTTACTTTCTTAACATAGTAGTAAAAGCCTAGTTAAATCTAGTAACGTTAAGAAGGATAAATTTTTTAATCAGTCCAGACACATTAATAATTTATTCAACCCCCCCTTCTTAATTATTCCGAGGCAACTTGATTCAACAAGTGGTATCAGAGCAGGTATCTTGAGAAAAGTTTCCCAACTTCAAGATTCATGGCCTCCTCCAATTCTCTGTTTCATGAAGGAAACTCCATCCATAGGTCACCTATCTTTAATGGTGAGGGTTACCACTATTGGAAAACCCGAATGCAAATCTTTATTAAAGCCATAGATTTAAACATTTGGGAAGCAATAGAAATAGGACCTTATGTACCCATCATAGTAGATGCAAGCACTAGCACAACAACAGAAAAACCTAGAGATAAATGGACTGAAGAAGATAGAAGAAGAATCCAATATAATCTTAAAGCCAAAAACATTATTACTTCTTCCCTAAGAATAGATGAATATTTTAGAGTGTCAAACTGTTCAAATGCAAAGGAGATGTGGGATACTCTCCAACTTACACATGAAGGCACCACTGATGTGAAAAGATCTAGAGCCAACACCCTTACACATGAATATGAATTATTTAGGATGAACACTAATGAGAACATCTAAAGCATGCAGAAAAGATTCACACACATAGTCAATCACCTTGCCTCCTTAGGAAAAACCTTTCCAAATGAAGATTTAATCAATAAAGTTTTGAAATGCTTAAGTACGGAATGGCAGCCCAAGGTAACTACCATTTCTGAAAGTAAAGATCTTTCCTCTTTGTCTCTTGCCACCCTTTTTGGCAAATTGCAGGAACATGAAATGGAACTTCAACGTCTCAACCAAAATGAAGAGACCGACAAAAGGAAAAGAAGCATAGCACTCAAAGCCTCCTCCTCAATGCAAGAAGAAGAAGAAGAAGAATCTGATGATGAAGAGGACTTCTCACTCTTTGTGAAGAAGTTTCATAAATTCGTCAAAAATAGAAGAATGGAGAGAAGCCATAACTTCAACAATGGGAAGAGATCTCAAGATGTTTCTCCAACACTTAAATGCTATAAGTGTAATCAACCCGGTCACATAAAGGCAAACTGCCTCTCAAATGAGTCATGGCCCGAGAAGAATGAGAAGAAAAGCTATAAAGAAAGAAGATCCAAGAAGGCGTATATTGCTTGGGATGACAATGACTCATCCGATGGTTCAGAGAAGGAGATCAACCTTCTATCCAAGGACTATGAAAGCGATGAGAATGACTCTTAAGAAGTTTAAGCAAGAAAAGCAAAAGTCTGACTTCCATCTTTATAGATCTAAGCACTTAAATCATGAAAAAGGTAACATCAAAACCATTATCTTTTAAATTAAGTTGGTTGAAACTTTCCTTCAATTAAATTGTTATATGACGACTAACAAAATTTTATTTGTTTGTCTTGGTTAATTTCTATTGTGAGTATGTGCTTATATGTTTGATTGAGTTATTTTTCCTTTCTCAAAGCATGAAGTTTATTCTTAAAACAAATATTTGATGATGCCTATGATTCTTGAATAATTTTTAAAATGATATGTGAATTACTTGCTTAAGGTTCATTCATAAAGTTTTTCAAAAATCCATTATGTTATATATATTTATTTTTATATATGAGTTTTCATATATAAAGTATTCTTTTGATTTTGAAAAATGTGTTATCAAGCATGAGCATGATAAAGATATTGAGCATATAAGTTTAAGAGAAAATAATGTTTACATGATTGATTGAGTTCTTTGAACTTTCCAAGTTTTTAAATTACCTTTCACAAATCTGAATGTTTGATGAGGCCTGTGATCTATATCCTTCAATCCTTGTGTGATTCTTGTTTGATATGTTTGAATTACTTGATTGATTGCTTTGACCTTGCACCACCATCCTCATAGATTTAGATTATTATACTTTATTTCTAAAGCCTTGTATTTGGCTATATATTTATGACATCTGAACACTTAGTATTTCTTTTAATATTTGCTTAGTATGACTGAACATGATGATTATATTTACTTGCTTTTGGATTGTTTATGGTTATGTGTGTTAAACTTAATTATTTTTTATGATATATATGTCTAGTGATGTGTACTTACATTTGGTATTGTGCTGTATGTATGTTTTTGAATTATTCATGTATGTTTTATTTTATGCACTTTGGCCTTTTTGATGTTGCCAAAGGGGGAGAAAAAATGAGTATTTTAGAAATCAAGATATTATATTTTCAAAACTTTAAAATTAATCATAAATTCAAAAAGAAAGGGGGAGAAAGAGATGAGTGAACGATAGAACAAAACTTGTATGTATTCTCTTGATTTCAGGATTGTCATCATCAAAAACGGGGAGATTGTGGAAACAATGTCTTCCAAGATTATTTTGATGATGCCAAAGAATCAAGAGTGAAGCAAGTTCCAAAGAATCAAGAGTCAAGAAAGTTTCACGAATCAAGATCACGATTCAAGATTCAAGTAAAGACTCAAAATTCAAGAATCAAGAGAAGACTCAATCAAGATAAGTATTAAAAGCGTTTTTTCAAAACATTGAATAGCACAAGAATTTTTAAAAAAGAAAAATCTTTTACCAAAGAGTTTTACTCTCTGGTAATCGATTACCAGAAAGCAGTAATCGATTACCAGTAGTCAGCATTCTTTTCAAAACTGATTTACAAAGTTGTAATCGATTATCATAATCATGTAATCGATTACCAATATTTTAAAACGTTAGGTTTCAAATTTCAAGAGCCACAACTTGTGATAAAACTTTTTCAAATCATTTCAAACTTGTGTAATCGATTACACAATACTTGTAATCAATTACCAGAGTTTCTAAATGTTTTGATTTTCAAATTTAAACATGAAGAGTCACATCTGTTGATGTGTAATCGATTACCAGTGACTGATTTCAAAAAATAAATTACCAAAAGTCACAATTCTTAAGGTGACTTGTTTTTGAAGATTTTTCAAAATTCACAACCTTTAAGTGACTAGTTTTTCAAAAGAGACACAACTTTTAAAGTGACTAGTTTTAAAGAAATTGCCAAGAGTCACAAACTTTAATTTGAGTCATCAAATGATTATAAATATGTGACCATGGCATGAATTTTAAAACAATACTGAAAAGGCTGATTCCTTTCATGATTAACAGATTTCTTTCACAGATTTTTTGTTCAATACTTTCTCTTCCAAGAAAAGTTCATTGTTCAAAAACTTGTGCTACTCTTTTTCTTCATTCACTTCTTTCTCTTGCCAAAAGATTCAAAGGACTAACCACTTGAGAATTCTTTTGTTTCTTTCCTTCTCCCTCTTGACAAAAGATTTCAAAGGACTAACCGCCTGAGATATCTACTGTTTCTTACAAAAGATTTCAATGGAATAACCGCCTGAGATATCTTTTTCCTTTTCCCTTTATACAAAAAAATTCAAAAGACTAACCACCTGAGATATCTTTTGTATCCCCCTCATAGAGAATTCAAGGGACTAAAGAGGGTACATCCACTTGGGTTGTTATACTGAGAACAAAAGAGGGTACATCTCTTATGGATCAGTTCAAGTGGAGGGTACATCCACTTGGTTGTTGATGCAATCCTACCCCGCAAGGACATTGGATAGAAGACCCTAAGTAGATTGGGCCAGAGATCCAAGGGAAGGCCCTAAGGTTCTCATGAGCCTTAGGGTAGATTTCAAGCCCATGGGCTAAGTATGAGCCCGCTTATCTTTGTAAATATTAGAATAGGTTTTTCCTTCATTTGGGCCTTGTATTTTGGCCATTATACTAGTATATGGTTTTAGCCTTGTATTTCGAGGCATTTTGAGTAGTCTTTGTAGTAGGGATTTTTTTTTTGTATTTTCATGTATTTTGTCATGAGGGTGAGCTTAGCTATTATAGGGGGTGTGTATCTAAGCTCTAGCTTTTCATCTCAAGGAGGTGAGCTTAGCTATTAGAGAGGTATGTGTAGCTAAGCTCTAGCTTCTATAAGAATCTTCTTAAGGAAGCTTCTCAAGGAGGTGAGCTTAGTTATGAGAGTGGTGTGTGTAGCTAAGCTCTAGCTTCTCAAGGAAGTTTTCTCAAAGAAGCTTCTCAAGGAAGTTTTCTCAAGAAAGCTTCTCAAGGAAGCTACATAGTCTATAAATAGAAGCATGTGTAACACTTGTTGTAACTTTGATGAATGAGAGTCTTGTGAGACACAACTCAAAGTTCAACTTTTCTCCCTTTTTCTTCCTTCAATTTTGTGCTCCCCCCTCTCTCTTTCTCTCCCTCTTTCTTTTCCTCCTCTGAAGCATCTTCTCCAAGGCTCATCTTGGTGGTGAAGCTCCTTCTTATGTTGTGCTGAATTTTATTTTTCTTGTTTCTTTGTCTAACTCATTTGTTAATGAGTGTATGAAATTCTCCTAGCCTATTATTTGATTTGAGTCAAATCTTTCATGTTAATTAGTCCTTAACATGTTCATGCAAAATTCTTAAAGAGTCTTTGATTGTGAACCTTTTCTTGAACTTTTAGGTTTCCTTATGATTGTGTCTATTGTGAATTTGAGTTTTGGTGATTGAATTTCTTGCTGAAATGTTGATCATAAGTGAATATTGAACTTCTAAAACTGTGGTAAACAATCCTAGTGAGTTCAACATACATAGGAAGGTTGAAAGTAAGCCCAATGCAATCAATATACCATGCTTAAAAAAAATCGTTGGTGCTGGCAGCTTGGACATACAAAGTTGTAAAAATTACTAAGAATTGGTTACTTTGAATTTTGAGCTGGAATGTTTACTGAATTTTTTAGAAATCTGAAAAAAAGTTATAAAAAAAGAATCAGGTGGTTTGGATAAAAGGAAAAAATAAGAAAAATCACAAAAGTTGGCAGAAAAATCAGTATCCAGAAAAAAAAAGTGAAAGGGAAGTGTGCTTGTTGTTTTGGCTCAAAATTTATTCTATAATTGGTGCCTATGTTATACCAATCTTAGTTCCGAAATTTCAATTGAAAATTACTGTGAAAACAAGTGCCAAAGCTAGAGGTTTTTTGGAGTCTTTTTTTAATAGTTTTTTTACTCTATTCTAGAGTCATTCTAAGTTTCTCTTTGAGTCCTAGCTTGCTTCTATGTCCTTTTCATTGCTTTGATTGTTGAGTAATCCTTGAAAAATTGTCTTGTTTAAACTCCATTGGTTTAGCTTTCATTTCATTTTTTTTGGTTTTTCATTATTGCATGTCTCTTTGTTTCCTTGTTTGTGGGTTGCCATATAGGGAATTGGAAGGAGGATTGGTGCCATCCCTTGAAGAATTTGAGTCACGAAGAAAGGGGCCAACCACCTTAAGAGCTATTGGACTAAGAGCACTCCAAATTGAGTGAATCACCAAAGAGAGAACAACCACCAAAATTGAGGATCGTTTTGTAATTTTGTAATTTGCAATTTACTTTCCTTTTTGCTTTCAAGTTTTGTAACAAAAAGGCCTTTCATTGGAAGTGTGTTGGAAGCCTCCAATAGGTTACCAAACTTTCATTTGTGTGTGATAATTTTAGGCAATTTTTCCTTAGGATAATGAGTGTTTTGTTGGGAACCTTGAATGTGGTCATCCAAACACTCTTAGGATTCGCCTAGTTTACATTTCTTGCTTACTTTCATAGCTTATTTCCTTTACCTTCCATTGTCAAACCACCTAGATAGCTTTCCTTTTCACCAATTAGTTTTTTACCTTATCTTTCATACCTCTTTTAGTGTTTATTTTGGCTAGTTTCAACCATAGTTTCTTTTACCTTTTGTTTTCAAACCTCCAACAAGAAAGAACCACAACTTAGGAACCAACATGAGTCATCATTCATCTAGTGTTAATTGCGAGGGTACTAGTCATAAAGACCCTTTATCTAGAATCTTAGATGAGTTGAGTTCCCTCAAGTTATGGAAAGAAAAACAAGAGAGAAAAGAAAAAGAAAAAAAAAAGAGTGGAAGAAATAAGTCAAGATGAAAGAAAGAAAATAAGAGAGGAAGAAAGAAGAAAAATAATGAAAGAAATGAAAAGAGAAAAACATGCCTCCTATAGTAGTCATAACTCTTGCAAGAGCCTAAGTGAAGAACTTCGTGACTATTACGAAGGAAGGCATAGGTCACATCTTAGACCTCACTCCCATAGAAGAGAAAAGGAAAGAATGCCTCAAGAGGCTAACATTAACCTCCCATACTTCCATGGGAAGGACAATGTAGAGGCTAACTTAGTTTGGGAAATAAGGGTAGAGCAACAACTTAAAAAGAAGTCTACATCAAAATCTTATGGCTCTCACTCTTATCCAAAGAAAGACCAAGGTTGGGGCATCTTAGGGGTGACACCTTCTAAGCCCAAAGATGATAAGGGGAATACAATAGAAAAGCAAGCCCCTAAGGCTAGTATGCAAGAGAAAACTAGCTCTATAAAGTGCTTTAAATGTCTTGGAAGAGGACACATTACTTCTCAATGCCCCACCACAAAAACCATGATTATGAGGCGCCAAGACATTTATAGTAACCAAGATAAGGCTACTACTTCACCTTCCTCTAGTGAAAGTGAAAAAGCAAAAGGGGAAGAATCTAGTGAAGAAATCTACCCCCAAGAAGAAGGACAACCATTAGTGGTTAAAGAGAAGTGTAAGGAGGTAAGTGTCTCCTCCAAGAGGTTAGCTAAGAAGGAAACTCATTTTACAATAAAGACAAACATTAAAGAAACATTCCCTCTTAGACAACCTCCACATTTTCTCTTTTGTAAAAAGACACTTGCTAGCATTGCCACACCTCTTAGGCTTGAGTTTATTCCTCAAGTAAAGAAGTTGTTGGATGAGGGTTTGGTTCGCAAGAGCTTAAATCCTTGTGATTTGTTGGTGCCCAAAATAGGTATTATTAGGCACCAAGTCCCTAAAATAGGTGGTATGATGAATATTTTGAGTGGTGCAACCCTCTTTTGTAAAATCACTCGTGCACCTAGCATATTCATGGTGTCTGTACATAGGGACCCATTAGGTAGGTTTGTTCTTATTTTTAGTTTCAATACAAACTTAGGTACTCATATGGGACACCTTTGGTTTGCCATACTTTTTGGTAGGAATAATCAATATGAAAATACAGAAAAAGGTATGTTTTATTGCGCTACTTTTCTTAATTTTTCAAATAGTGATCAAGGGGTTCCCATGAACCCTAAGAGAATAAAGGTCATTCCTGAGTGGCCCACTCCACCAAGTATAAGAAAAAATTGGGGCTTCCATGACTTAACAAACTTTAACAAAAGGTTTGTTCCATATTTTGCAATACTTGTAGCACCACTCATTGAGTTGGTGAGAAACCATGTTCCTTCATGGGAAGATGCCCAGGAAATGGGTTTTCAAACCTTACCTTACTTCAACATACCAAACACCACTAATACATATGTTTTTGTTCTTTTTACAAATGTTGAGGGAAGGAGCCCAGAGTATGAAGAACCTCAAGATTTGAGGTCAAATCCTTTCCAAGGTGGAGGGAATGATGCAATCCTACCCCGCAAGGGCATTAGATAGAAGACTCAAAGTAGATTGGGCCAGAGATTCAAGGGGTGGCCCCAGGGTTCTCATGAGCCTTAGGGTAGATTTCGAGCCCATGGGCTAAGTATGAGCCCACTTATCTTTCTAAATATTAGAATTGGTTTTTCCTTCATTTGGGCCTTGTATTTTGGCCATTCTACTAGTATAGGGTTTTAGCCTTGTATTTCGAGGCATTTTGAGTAGTCTTTGTAGTAGGGATTTTTTTTTGTATTTTCATGTATTTTGTCATGGGGTGAGCTTAGCTATTATATGGGGTGTGTAGCTAAGCTCTAGCTTCTCATCTCAAGGAGGTGAGCTTAGCTATTAGAGAGGTATGTGTAGCTAAACTCTAGCTTCTTTAGGAATCTTCTTAAGGAAGCTTCTCAAGGAGGTGAGCTTAGTTATGAGAGGGGTGTGTGTAGCTAAGCTCTAGCTTCTCAAGGAAGTTTTCTCAAAGAAGCTTCTCAAGGAAGTTTTCTCAAGAAAGCTTCTCAAGGAAGCTACCTAGTCTATAAATAGAAGCATGTGTAACACTTGTTGTAACTTTGATGAATGAGAGTCTTGTGAGACACAACTCAAAGTTCAACTTCTCTCCCTTTTTCTTCCTTCAATTTCGTGCTCCCCCTCTCTCTTTCACTCCCTCTTTCTTTTCCTCCATTGAAGCATCTTCTCCAAGGCTCATCTTGGTGGTAAAGCTCCTTCTTCCATGGCTTATTACCTAGTGGATGGCGCCTCCTCTAACCTCTTCTCCTCTGTCTTCCATTGCATCTCCATGGTGGAAAATCACCATTAAAGGACCTCATTGAAGCTTAAAGATCCAGTCTCCATAGAAGCCCCACAAGCAAGCTTCCACCAGTTGTTCAAAGAGAAATAGGGAGGGTACATCCCTTGTGGATCTTTGGCTTGTAAAGGATTTTACAAGGTTGAAAGAAATCTCAAGAACCGTTGGTTGCTTAGGGACTAGATGTAGGCACGGGTTGTTGCCGAACCAGTATAAATCTTGTATTGGCTTCTTCTTCCCTACACTCTTTAATTTCCGCTGTGCACTTTAATTATCACTTTTACTTTCGAGACGTTTCCGTGGGTGATTTCGCGAAGATTTTCCGCCGTTCTTCGTCGTTCTTCATCATTCTTCGGTCTTCAACCGATAAGTACCCGAAATCGAACTTTTCAATTCACTCTACGTACCCTTAGTGGTCCCCACTTGTTTCGCATGCTTTTATTTTCATTTAATTTACTTTCCGTACCCCCTTTTGACGTGCTTTAGTCATTTATTTAAGTCATTTTCTCGCCTAATCAAAAAGTAAAATAAATTTACACCGATCATTTGAATTGTAACATCTTTTAATTTCTGTTAAAATGAAATCCGACCGTTCGGTCATGCCGTAACCACATTTAAAACCAAAAAAGAAGCAAAATAATAATATAATAATCAAAAAATATCTTTTAGTAAAATAATAAAAAAAAAAATTCAATCGGACGTTCTTCTTTGGGATTTTCCTTTCTTAATCGAATTGACTAATAACCAAAGTGAAACTAAGGCTGAAATCAATTCATAAATCAAACTTTTATCATCACTTAAAAAGCCATTTTTAAGGTCCAACGCCTTGAAATGGTCTTTTCCGCTTTTATCGGTTAAACATGGATTTCTAAAAGCCTAAACTCAACAAGTAGCTTTGTTACCTCTTTCAAAACATAACAAGAGATCATTAATGGTCCAATGCCTTAATGTTTTCTCTCCTTTCAAAAAGAATCGAAAGATCATTTAATGGTCCAACGCCTTAAATGACCATTCATTCAATAAAGATATATATCTTGCAAAAAAGGATAAAAACAATTTAACCAACGTTTAGTTCCCAAAGAACTACGTAAGTCTGATTTCCTTATCACAATTGAGGAATATGTAGGAGCAAGGGAAACACCCCTATCGACCACAAAAAAATATAAAAATATAAAAGGCATAAAAAGACATAAAAAAACGTAAAAGGGAAAATAAAACAAATTGAAGTCATATTTGCACACTTGATTAAAGGTTGTCGTCCCTTGTGACGGACGCGTGGGGTGCTAATAGCTTCCCCGTTCGTAAATACAACTCCCGAACCTTTCATTTAAAGTTCATAGACCACGTCTTTTTCGGTTTTTCCGACGTTTTCCTCAAATAAACGTTGGTGGCGACTCCGCACGTATTCCTTTCTTGGAACACGCACCCATGAGTCTCACGTCACCCTCCTGCCGAAGGGTAGGTTGTGACAGTTGTCGACTCCACTGGGGACTATTGTTAGAGAGTTAGGCCAATCAATCAGTGTGCTTGCTTTACTATGACTTCCCTTTTGTTCTTATTCTTTGTCTTTTCTTTTTCTTTCTTATGTTCTTTTGTATATAAATTGTTTTGATGCTTTTAGTGTGTTTTAAAATGTATGCATGAGGTAAATATTTATTCATTTGGTGCACACAAACACCAACACTATTTGCACACACAGTGAGTTGAAAAGGGGCCCTATACTCGGGTTCGTGGGAACATAAGGAGTGGAGGTGAATCTGTGATCATGCTAGGGGCACGGAGCAAGCACGTTGTGTGCCATTTTTCACACTACCATGCATGTAGTCAAATGTCGTGTACCCCTTTGATTATATTTGTTTGTGGATAGTGTCGTACTATGTACATTCCCATGTTGTGCCTTATCATGCACGGGTTTCGTCTTGATCCCCTCTCTTTGGCAAAACAACGGAAGGTCCGCGTCACCTTCTTAAATACATACGTCGGGCGCCATGCTGCCCCAAAACGTTGTATCTAAGAAGGAGACAATTTCTCGGGCTCCCGTGTTCGTAAAATTGCATCTGTCATATGCATTTCTTCATGCATTCATCCATTCCACCCATGATAGATGTCGGATTTTTGATTCGCACTAGTTTTTTTTTTTCACTTTAGTAAACATGCGAACAAATCAAACTGGCAAAAGGTTTTATCAAGTCAAGATTAAGGGCCTAGATATCACTAGCATTAAGGAGTTGGGGCAGTTGATGGGACCTCTCCAAATGCAAGCCTTCCGCAAGGCGTACGAAAAGATTTTAGATTTGACCATAGCAGAGATATCCACAGAAGTCGTTGTATCACTCACCCAATACTATGACCAGCCTTTGAGATGCTTCACGTTCGAAGACTTCCAATTAGTACCGACTGTCGAAGAATTTGAGGAAATTCTAGGATGTCCTCTTGGGGGAAGGAAACCGTATCTTTTCTCCGGGTTTCTTCCCTCCTTGAGCAAGATTGCAGTTGTGGTCAGGGATTCGACAAGAGAATTGGATCGTGTAAAGAAAACTCAAAACGGCGTAGTGGGCCTACCACGGAAGTACTTAGAAGGCAAGGCAAGGCAAGGGATACGGCGAATCAAGAGGAGTGGGTCCCGTTTATGGACGTATTAGCATTGCTAATCTTTGGGGTTGTCCTCTTTCCAAACATGGATGGTTTGGTGGACCTAGCCGCAATTGATGTTTTCCATGCATATCACCATAGCAAAGAAAGCCCGGTAGTGGCTATCTTGGCGGGCTTATTTGACACATTTGACCGAAGGTGCGAGAAGAGTAGCACACGGATAATCTACTGTTTACCCGCTCTTTGTGTATGGTTGGTTTCGCACCTATTCCAACAACACATAAGGCATCCATGTCCGCTCCGAAGCCATCGCTCGTGTGTCGAAAAGAGAAGAGTAGATTGGGACCAACACTTGGCTGGGATAGGAGGTAGAACAATCAACTGGTTTCCTCGGTGGAAGGAAGGAAAGGATGGAGTTCTTTTCTCATGTGGGGACTACCCAAACATCCCGTTGATAGGAACGAGGGGTTGCATTAACTACAATCCCGCACTTTCTATAAGACAGTTAGGGTACCCCATGAGGGGAGCACCGACGGAAGAAAGCCTCTCTCCTTTCCTTGTGAGAGATTTCGGGGCGCAAAGTTTCAAGATTATACAAAGAGTCCATAAGGCGTGGGAAAGCCCGTTAATGAAAGATAAAGAACTTAGGGGCATTCATAATGGCATCACCGATGGTTATCATGAATGGCTGAAAGTTCGTACACGATGGGTTAGATTGGCTCTCCAAGTTAACGATTATCAACGAAGACAACTTCGAAGCTCCGGAAGAGAATGAAGAAGTCCGAGCTCTAAAAACCGAACTAGGGAAAGCGAGACTTGCCAAAGAAAAATTCAAGTTGGTCGCTACAGACGTCCGGAAAGAGTGTGTCGAGTTACGAGAAGAAAATGCAGCTACCGCAAAAGCCCTTGAACAAGAAACCAAGAGGGCTCGCAAGGAAGAGCATGGCCGTGACAAATTTCATGGAGCTTTGTGGGGCAGCAACAGTGAGCTCAAGCTTCGAAGGGAAGAGAGAGACCAATCACGAGCACATAGCATGGTCTTGAAAGAGGAGTTAGCTGTTTGCTCAAGGTCCAAAAGAAACTTGTCTCAGCGTTTATGCGAGACAGAGACCAACATGCTAGCCATCGTCAGCAAGTACCAAGTGCACGCGGAAAAGGAGGCTAGAGGAAGGGTGATCGACTCGTTATAACAAGAGGCAACAATGTGGATGGGCCGATTTGCTCTTACCTTGAACGGGAGTCAAGAACTTCCCCGATTACTAGCCAAGGCCAAAGCAATGGCGGACACCTACTCCGCCCCCGAGGAGATCCACGGACTTCTCGGCTATTGTCAGCATATGATAGATTTAATGGGCCATATAATTAGAAACCACTAGGAAGTTTGTATTGTCACTCAGATCTTGACTAGATATAACTTTCTGAATAAAATGAGTTTATCCCTTGTTTTTATTCCAAAGATCAATGCAAATCAAATCACTCCCGCATTTCATCTCTAGCATGCATTCATTTTTCTTTACCTACTCCTCACGTTTGGTTTTTTAGGAAAAACACCATAACTAAACGCACCCCAAGGCATCTCTATCGCACCAGATCCAAATCTAGAATGATGGGTGATCAAGAGGAGACACAAGAACAGATGAAAGTCGACATGTCGACTTTGAAAGAGCAACTGTCTTCCATGATGGAGGCCATGTTAGGAATGAGACAACTCATGGAGAAAAACGTGGCCACCGCTGCCGCTGTTAGTTCGGCTGCCGAAGCAGACCCAACTCTCCCGGCTACCGCGCACCATCCTCTCCCAAACGCAGTAGGATGAGAAAGGAGCACACTGGGCACACCAGCAACCCCCATTTGGGATACAACCGGGTGGCTTACCCTTATGGATTACCACCTAATTACACGTTTCCAGACATGCATGATGACACGGGTCATGTCCTTTCCCCCATCCTTGAAGGGGAGCCTCCTCGACATCCCGATGAGATCCACAAAGATCATCGAGAGTATGCCCAAGGGGATGTCAATTTCTACCCCCCGGTCCCCGTCGAGGGGTCGGTACCCAACACATTGCCTCAACACAACCTCACAGCACAACCAATATTCTTGTCCACAGAGGGACCACGCCTGGCGGCGGAAGAAAGAAGGAAACTCGATCTCATCGAGGAGAGATTGAGAGCTGTTGAAGGCTTTGGTGACTATCCGTTCACGAACATGACGGATCTTTGCTTGGTATCGGACGTCGTCATCCCCCCAAAATTCAAGGTACCAAATTTCGACAAATACAAAGGGACGACTTGTCCTAAGAACCATCTCAAGATGTATTGTCGCAAGATGGGGGCGCATTCTAGGGATGAAAAGATGTTAATGCACTTTTTCCAAGATAGCTTGGCTGGAGCCGCGGTTATTTGGTACACTAATCTGGAAGCTTCCCGCATCTTTACTTGGAAGGATCTGATTACTGCCTTCCTAAACAATATTAGTACAATTCCGGTATGGCTCCCGATCGCACTCAGCTACAGAACATGGTTAAGAAGGAAAGTGAGACCTTTAAAGAGTACGCACAACGATGGAGAGACCTTGCAGCACAAGTGGCCCCTCCCATGGTCGAGAGGGAGATGATTACCATGATGGTAGACACCTTACCGGTGTTTTACTATGAGAAGTTGGTAGGCTATATGCCCTCCAGCTTCACGGACTTGGTATTTGCTGGGGAGAGAATCGAAGTAGGTTTGAAGAGAGGGAAGTTCGATTACGTCTCCTCCACAAGTACCAATGGTAGGAGAATCGGAGCAAATGGGGCATAAAGGAAGGAAGGAGATGCCCATGCCGTCACTTTGATGCTCGCATGAGTCAAGCCACCACAGACCTCTCATGGTACCCATCAGTACGCATAACATCACCCAAGCTTCTTAGCTCATGCCGGGAACTCTTCCAATTCAGCACCCGTACAGCCTAGAGCGCCCGCCCCCATCCAGAGGGAGGCCCCCCAAGCTTCGGCTCCAACCACGACTCGCCTGGCCGACAATGCCCACTTTGGCGCCGGTTCCAATGCGATGAGGAACTTTCCCCCGAGGCTAATTCCAGAATTCACCCCGATCCCAATGACGTACGAAGACCTCTTGTCGTCCCTCATCGCCAACCAGATGGCCATGATATCTCCCAGGAAGATCTACCAATCTCCTTTCCCAAAGTGGTATGACCCTGACGCAACTTGCGCGTACCATGGGAAAACCCCGGGCCACTCCACCGAAAAATGCCTGGCCCTTAAATACAAGGTCCAACATTTGATAGACGCCAGATGGCTGACGTTTCAAGAGGATCAACCCAATGTGAAAACAAACCCGTTCACCAATCATTGAGGGGGAGCAGTTAATGTCGTTGAGTCAGGTAGGTCACGCAGGTCTAAGCCTTTAAAGGATGTGACGACCCCCAGGAGGTTTATCTACGAGGCCCTACAAAAGGGGGGGTGTAATTCCCCACGTTGGACACGGGGAAGATTCATGTTTGATGCATCCCGGCGAGCTACAAAACATGGAAACATGTTTAGCAGTGGAGGACCTGTTGCAACAGATGACAGATCAAGGCAGACTAGAAGTCGGCGATGAGGGGAGAGAAGAGCAGCATATATGTATGCAGTCTGCAGATGAGAGAAGTTTTGGAAGGCCTAAACCTTTGGTGGTATATTTCACCAAAGACGTAGCTTCACCAAAGCCCCAATACCCCTCAATAGTTAAACCTGTTCCGTTTCCATACCAAAACAGTCACGCGGTCCCGTGGAGGTATGCACCTCCAAGTGAAAGGAAGGAAGAGACCACCGATATCAGCTCGTTGTCAGCCAAGGTAACCAATATCACGGGGCTGAGCGGCGTGACCCGCAGTGGTCGGGTGTTTGCACCCCCCGACCTTCCAACACAACCCGCAAATGTTAAAGGGAAGGCAAAGATGGTGGAAGAACAAAATGACAAAACGACCCTCACTTTGAACGAGGATATTCCAGTGAAAGGTCTTCCAGAGAAAAGGGATGGCTGCGGCAAGAGGGAAGTATCACTAGAGGAGGCAGGCGAGTTCCTCCGCATTATTCAGCAAATCGAGTTCAAGGTCATTGAGCAGCTCAACAAAACCCCGGCCAGGGTCTCTCTTTTGGAATTACTCATGAGCTCTGAGCCTCATCGGGCTTTGCTAGTGAAGGTCTTGAATGAAGCTCATGTAGCCCAAGATATCTCTGTAGAAGGCTTTTGAGGACTCGTCAATAACATCACCGCCAACAACTATCTCACCTTCGCCGAAGAAGAAATCCCTGCCAAAGGGAGAGGGCATAGCAGGGCTTTGCATGTATCAGTCAAATGCATGGACCACGCCGTGGCCAAGGTGCTCATCGATAATGGTTCCAGTTTAAACGTAATGCCCAAAAGCACGTTGGAGAAATTATCGTTTAACTCTTCCCATCTAAAGCCAAGTTCCATGGTGGTCCGTGCCTTCGACGGCACCCGCCGAGAGGTTAGGGGGGAGATCGACCTCCCTGTGCAGATAGGCCCCCATAGCTATCAGGTTACCTTCCAAGTAATGGATATCAACCCAGCTTACAGCTATCTTTTGGGATGCCCGTGGATTCACTCGGTGGGAGTTGTTCCCTCTACATTCCACCAAAAACTGAAGTTTGTAGTAGAGGGGCATTTGGTTATTGTGTCGGGCGAGGAAGACATCCTCTATGCCATATGTGGAAGCCGCGGAGGAGTCATTAGAAACAGCCTTCCAATCTTTTGAGGTAGTAAGCATTGCCTCCGTAGATTCCTTCTCTGGGCAACCGTGCCTGTCCGATACGGCGATGATGGTAGCCCGAGTGATGTTGGGGAATGGTTACGAGCCCAGAATGGGTTTAGGCAAGAACAATGGCGGCAAAACCAGCCTGATAAGCACCAGAGGAAACCGTGGGAAGTTTGGGTTAGGCTATAAACCCACACAAGTAGACATAAGGAAAAGGGTTGCGGGAAGAAAGAGCGGAAGTCAAGGCTCGCAATTGGGACGAAAAGTCGAAGGGGGCCCGCCCTGCCACATCAGTAGGAGCTTTATAAGCACGGGTCTAGGACACAAAGGCCAAGTCATTGTGATATGCGAAGATGATGCTCCGAGTGAGTCGGATTTGGTACGACCATGCCCTCCTGATTTCCGACTAGGAAATTGGCGAGTGGAGGAGTGCCCAGACATTTACGCGACAAGCATAATGTAACCCTCTGTGGCTTTTAAACTCTATGGTTGGGCCTAGGATTTAGAGTTTCCTTTTGTTAAGGCTTTATGTCTTTTGTTCCTGAATCTATAATATAAAGATCTTTCTTCATCTGTTCCTACGTCTCTACCAATTCTCATTCATTTGCATGTTTATTTCTTTACGTTTAAAACGCCAGATCCAACGACGAGTCCCTCGAAGGTACTAATACCTGGGACCCGACCTTTGATTTCGAGCAAGAAACGGATCAGACGGAGAGTGAAGAGGACGAGGATGTGGGACTTCCCCTTGAGTTAGAAAAGATAGTCACCCATGAGGACCAAGAGATGGGGCCTCATCAAGAAGAGACAGAACTAGTGGACTTAGGAACCGAGAGTGGGAAAAAAGGAAGTAAAGATAGGCACGTGTATGACCGCACCCATCCGTGAATAATTGACAGCCCTGCTAAAAGACTACCAAGACATCTTTGCTTGGTCGTACCAAGATATGCCCGATTTGAGTTCTGACATCGTACATCACAGATTACCTTTAAATCTTGAGTGTTCCCCGGTGAAACAAAAACTGAGGAGGATGAAGCCCGAGACATCCATGAAAATGAAAGAAGAGGTAAAGAAACAAGAATGGGTTGCCAACATTGTGCCCAGAATGGGTTGCCAACATTGTGCCAGTCCCTAAGAAGGATGGGAAGGTGCGAATGTGTGTGAATTATCGGAACCTGAATCGAGCCAGTCCCAAAGACAATTTCCCTCTGTCGCACATCGATATCCTTGTGAATAATACGGCCAATTTCGCTTTGTTTTCCTTCATGGATGGGTTCTCCGGTTACAATCATATAAAAATGGCGCCGGAGGATATGGAAAAGACTACCTTCGTCACCCTGTGAGGGACGTTCTGTTATAAGGTGATGTCCTTTGGACTCAAGAACACTGGGGCAACTTATCAACGGGCTATGGTAGCTTTGTTCCACGATATGATGCACCGAGAAATCGAGGTCTATGTGGACGACATAATTGCCAAGTCTAAGACCGAGGAGGAACACCTTGTCAACCTGCGGAAGTTGTTCGAAAGGCTTAGGAAATATCAATTGAGGTTAAACCTCGCTAAGTGCACCTTCAGGGTCAAATCAGGGAAATTGCTAGGTTTCATCGTGAGCCAGAAAGGGATAGAGGTGGTGTAACATCCTGGAAATTTCTACCCGGAGTTTTTGGAAATGATGTATTTTGAATGATATATATATATATATATATATAAGTATTATTCAGTGTATATGCATATATGTTCTTGGTAAGGGTAGGAAAAGTGGGGGCAAGATACGCGGGTTAGACTAATTAAGGAAGAGAAATCCACAACTGGGAGGTTATGGGTTAATTCTTAATTAATTAGTTTAGAAATCATCGTTTTGCGTTCGACTTAAAATTTAACGAAACCAACCTCTGAACCACGCTCGGGGTTTTATTCTGAGCGTTTTGATATATATATTGCTTACTTTCGAAAACTGGCCCCGACGGATGCAGAGAAACGCGAGAAACTGGAACCAGAGAAACGGCACGCAAACCGAGACAGGATTTTAGCGTTTCAAAAGTCAGATTTTTCTCACTTTTGTGGCTGAGTATGGGTCACAGTCAAAAAGAGAAAGTGGGCCCTTCTTGCTCCACTCAAATGGAGACATGTGGCATTGCTTGAATAAAATAATAAGAAAAGAGGAAAAAGCCTTTAAAAACCAAAAAGCAACTCTCTCTCTCTTCACTCAGCAGAAAATTGCAGAAGCCTTCTCTCTCCCTCTCCCTCACGTTGCCTTTCTTTCTCCCTCATTCTCCATTGAAGCTCCACACAAAGCTCCAACCTTTGGTGCTCATTTCTGCCCCAAATCGCGAAAGGAGAGCATTTTCGGGGTCGTGAAGTGCGTGGCTACGAGTGGGACTTCGAAAATTCAGGTTTGGGTGGACTTCTTTCTCTCTTAAATTTCGTGGGTATGGGGTTTTGGGAGATATGATGGGTAGTCTTGCTAGGTTTCTGCTGTATGATGATTATTTGTGAAGGCATTTGCTGTAAACTTGTTGAAATTGCCATGTTTGGATGAGTTAAACATACCCATTCTGTTTTAGGGTTTTGTGATGATGTTTGTGATGTTGTATGCTGAAAAATTGCTGATGGAAATCTGTTAGAGACGAAGGGTAGAACTAACCTAAGGTTAGAAAGTGAGAATGTGATGTTATGAGTGGAAAAAGAGTGAGACTTTGAGAGTTGGAAGGCTAAGTCTGAATTCTGTGGTAAATGGAGGTTAAAGTGAGTTAATACTAGCTTGAAATGTCATTTAGGACATGTGAGAAAGGTTAGGCTGAGCTAGAGAGAAAAACAAATGACCAAAGTGAACCAAGAGCCATTTCTAGGGCAAAATTGGGTGTTGAAGAGTCAAATTTTGATTTGGTGGAATTTTAGGTGTAAATCCAGTTTGGGCAAGTTTAGATTGACGTTATGGACTGGTGTGAGGTGAGAGTTTGCCTCAAATTTACCTCATTCTAAATTTCACTTTTCACACCTAGGAAACCCATTGAATTGAGGGGTTTCGGACACCTAGATTCTGTGTTGCTGTGTTTTGAAGCTGGATTTTGGGTTAGACATGATTGATACATGATTTGGGACTTGTAGCAATTGATTTGGGCAAGATTGGATGAGAGGAAATGTGATTTTCGAAATCTGCACTTATGCAGAATTTTGCTGTCAAAATAGGTGCAGCAGGATTTTAGCTTGGTGCAGAAAATGCTTGTGTGTGGTTGGCTGTGGAAAGTCTAGTGCAGAATGAGTTCTGGATGTTTGCTAGTAGATCGCAACGGTCACAATGTACGTTTATGCACTATAGACTTCCAGTAAAATTTTGGAGTCCATCCAACGGTTAACGAATTGGATCGAAGGAATTGTTACTGTGGTCTTTACGTGAGAAAAGCTGTGATTTTGGTTGATGTGTTGAGCAGAGTTTTCTGCCTTTGCTCTGTTTTGCTTGGCTGTGATAGCTTGTGCTGTTTGAATGTTGTTTTGCTTGGATGTTGTGGAAGCTTGAGAGGATTGATGGGGACCCGGTGTTGAGAGAAACGAGGATATGGGCTACGTGGGAGTACGTGAGCTCAGTTGGAGGTGGGCAACGGGGGATGGTGGGTTTATGCGCGCATTGTGGATGTGGAAACCTTGTTGTGCACCATCGCCCGACCGCCACCTAGTACCACATGTGATGGGTACCCCATAATCCTACAAGCTTGAGATGAGGAAGTGTTGAAGGGTGAAACTTCCTGCTTTTATTGTTGACCACAGAGTGGTACCTGGAGATATGTCGCGGGGGTCAGGAGACCTTGGGGACGTCAGGTGGGGTGCTATTGCCCAAAACCAAGCTTGACCAATCCCGACCCAACCCGGACATAGTCGGTCAGCGAGAACCTGTGATGTACCTAAGCAGGCGAGCTCCTGGCAGTCAACAGATAAAAGGAAAAACAAGACCACAAAGCAAGGAGGCTTGTGGTGGCTGGCCAGTTGTGAATTTTGTGTAATATGTGGATTCTGGCCTCTGGTAATCGATTACCAAGGTTGGGTAATCGATTACAAGGCTTGAAATTGAAGACAGGAGGCTAAGATGGTCTCTGGTAATCGATTACCACTGGGTGTAATCGATTACCAGGCTTGAAAAACAAGTCAGGAAACTAAGGGAGCCTCTGGGAATCGATTACCAGGCTGTGTAATCGATTACACAGAGGAATGGGTCACTGGTAATCGATTACCAGGCATGTGTAATCGATTACACAGTGCATTTTTGCATATTTCATGTCCTGAGGCTGTGTAATTCAAGTTTAGCCTCTGGTAATCGATTACCAAGGCTGTGTAATCGATTACCAGAGATGAAAAGCCTTAAGATACCCTTTTTACTTGCATGTAATGGTTATGAGAAGTGTTGTGTTACTGCATAGTTAGATTCTTGTGAAAGAGTCTACCCCTTTCTCTTCTTTCTTGTAGATCGTGATGGCGGCGCAGCTAATCCGTGATCGAGTAGAGATGGAGTGCCTAGAGGGAGCTTGGGAGACCCTCGAAGGCAACACGAGGTGCCGATTTCGGGGCACCATTCGATTCACGGATACTTCTTTGGTGCATCCAGATGAACCTGCACGGACGCTTCAGCGCACTGTGGAGTGGATACTACCCACGCCTACACCATATCGTCTAGTGGAGCCCGTTCAAGTGATCGAGGTAACGTCATCCGAGGAAGACCCTGAGGAGGACCTGGAGGAGCTACCTCCTGAGCCTGCTGTGGATGCCCTTGACTTTCTAGAGGGTGATGAGGATCCACTTCTTGAGGTGGATTCTCCCGAGGAAGTCATGTCGGCATCTGAGGCAGACTCTACGAAGGATAGTGGCCCAAGGGAGATGGCGATCAGCGGAGGCTCTTCATCCTAGTGGACAGCTTTTTGGATTAGTTTTGTATACTTTTTGAGGGTGGGTGTATCTAGGACTGACTGTTAGGTTTACTCTTTTGTTTTTGTATGGGTAGACCTGATGTATAGGAATTTGATGATTGTATACATGTGGCTGAAGCCACCACTATGGACACCTTTGCTCTGGATGACACTATATATTTTGTAAAAACTCCCATATTTTGGACAACTTTAAATGATGAATGCGTTTATGATCGATCTTGTTATTTGAAAAGAAAGCATTAGCAAATTTATTTGTAAAAGAGTTTATCGACCGTATTTTATTCTTTTATTTTCATGTGACGACCTAAAGTAATGGCTGGTACATTCTTCCTTTTGAAACAGCAAAATAGTTTAGAGATTATGAGCGGTAAGAAAGAAATGACTCCGAATAGAGTTGTGAACTGGCCATTCAGGACTCTGTAGTGAGGATTTTCCTTCTAAACCTAGTTATGGTGAAAAGAGAAAGAAATGAAAAAGAAAAAGAAGAAAAAAAAAATTACCATGGTTTTTGTTATTTAAATTATTACTATTAAACCAGTCATTAATTTAGGGACGCCACAGGTGGACCCCGAAAAGGTGAAGGTCATCCTTGAGAGGCCGGAACCTCATACCGAGAGGCAGGTCCGAGGTTTCCTGGGACGTTTGAATTATATTTCCAGATTCATATCACAGCTCACCGCTATTTGTGAGCCGTTGTTCAAACTCTTACGCAAAAACTAATCTGTCCGTTGGAATGAGGATTGTCAAGAGGCGTTTGGAAGGATCAAACAGTGTCTCATGAACCCTCCTGTGCTTATTCCGCCGATACCCGGAAGGCCTCTCATCTTTTATATGACGATTTTGGACGAGTCAATGAGATGTATGTTGGGGCAACATGACGAGTCCGGGAAGAGGGAGCGCGCTGTCTACTACTTGAGTAAGAAGTTCACAGCCTGTGTGATGTGCCATCATTTTCTTCTATTTTCTAAACCCTTTTTGCACCATTTTAATTATTGATTGGTCTTAATTGTCAATTAATTAGGCAGTTTTATTATTTGGGCCCATTCAGCTAATTTGATGTTTTTAATCTAATTTCAGGAATTAATGAAGCATTGGGCTTGAATCTAGCATTGGGCTTGAATCTAGAATTGGGCTTGGACTTGAAGAGGGCAGACTAATTTATTCTATAAAATTAGATCTTATCTTATCTAGATATTATTTAGATTTGATCTCATCTAGATATTATTTCATCTAGATCTTATCTTATCTTATCTTATCTAGATTTGATTTGATTTTACTTATGGGCTTGGATTTAAAACATATTTGTAAGCTTTGGGGCTGAAAAAAACTATATAACAGCACCAAGGTTCTAGTTTAGGGGCCCTCTCTCCCTCGCGGGAGACTCTCTCTCTCTCTCCTCTCTCTCTTCTATTTTTCGTTTTTAGTTTTAGTCTCTTCTATTTCTCTTTTATTTTCGGTTTTTTTTTCAATTCCAGTTCAGACTTTTAGTTTTATCAATAAAATTTCATTCTTTATTTGATTAATGGAAGGCTAAGTCCGCAGCGTTGTTTTCCCTTGAGGATCAAGCACAGTTCTCTTTGAGGTTCTATTATTACTGTTAAATTCTGTTTAGTTTTTCCTCTTCACTAATTACTTTGAATTTGTTGCTTTTAATTCATGCATGCTTAGTGCTTGATTAATTGTCTCTGCGCTTAATTTACGTTCATGCTTAATGATCGTTTATGAGTAATTGGTGTATGTGATGCTTAATCACATAATGAATGCCTTATGTTGAATTCCGCTTAGTAATTTAATTTAGGGTTGGATTAAGTGGTTAAACTGATAAAGGATAAACTCTCGTAACCTAGGATAAGAGACTTTCTTGTGAATCAAGGGGAAGCAACGTGTTTTAATTCTGATATTTTCTAATTCACATATATTCGCTGTTTAATTTACAAAAGTAAACAACCCCCCCCCCCCATCGTTACTGTTACTGTTACTGCAAGTATATTATGAACATTTGGCTTGTCACTGCTCGTTGGGAAACGACCTAGGATCACTTCCTAGTTACTGCATTTTCATGTTTATTTGATTCGGGTACGGCCTCGATCACTGTGAAATGAACTACTCCCTGCTCGAAAAAACGTGTTGTGCTTTGGTCTGGGCGTCCCACTGTCTAAGACAATACATTCTGAGCCATACCACCTGGTTGATATCCAAGATGGACCCTGTCGCAACCTACCCTTCGGCGGGAGGGCGACGCGAGACTCGCGGGATGCGTGTTCCACGAAAGGAATACGCGCGGAGTCGCCACCAACGTTTATTTGAGGAAAACGTCGGAAAAACCAGAAAAGACGTGATCTACGAACTTTTAAGTGAAAGGTTTGGGAGTTGTATTTACGCACGGGGAAGGTATTAGCACCCCACACGTCTGTCCCAAGGGACGGCAGCCTTTAATCAAATGTGCAAACATGACTTTGATTTTTAAGTTCGTTTTTATGTCCTTATATCCTTTATACCCTTTTTATATTTTTTTCCTTTTTTGTGGTCGACAAGGGTGTTTCCCTTTGCTCCTACGTATTCCCCAATTTGCGATGACGAAATCAGACCTACGTAGTTCTTTCTTATCAAGTGATTCTTTTTTACTTAAGTGGTGATCATTTTAAGGCGTTGGACCTTAAAAATGATCCATTTTACTTAGTGAGAAATTGAAATGACAAACTTAAAAAGCCTATTTTTATGGACGAGCTTGACAAGGCGAGTTGATTTTAGCCTTAGTTTCACTTTAGTTATTAATCAATTCGATTAAGAATGAGAAATCCCAAAGAGAAGACGTCCGATTGATTTACCGCTTTATTTTACTAAAAGATGTTTTTTTGATTATTATATTATTTTTTACCTCTTTTTTGATTTCCAATGTGGTTACGGCACGACCGAACGGTCGGAATTTATTTTAACCGAAGTTAACGGATAATACAATTCAAACGTTCGGTGGAAATTTATTTTATTTTTAAGTTAAGCGAGAAATGACTTATGTAAAATGGTTTAAGCACGTCAACAGGGGGTATAAAAAGTAAACAAAACGAGAATAAAAATGCACGAAACACAATGTGGACCACTATGGGTACATAGAATGAATCGAAAAGCTTGGTTCGAGGTACTTACCCGTTGAAGATCGAAGAACGATGAAGAACGAATGAAGAACGTCGAAGAACGGTCGAAACCTTCGCGAAATTCTTCACGGAAAACGTTACGGAAACGTTTCGGAAGCGCCTCGGCTTAGATTTTCTTCACGGAAACAATATTTCCAAGCAAATTCGAAAGAGAGAGAAGTGCCTAAGGGGCTGAACCCTTTTCCTTCTCACTTCCTCCCCTATTTATAGCAAAATAGGGGAGGTGGTTGCCGCCCAGCTCGCCCAGGAGAGCTCAGCTTGCCCAGGCGAGCCAGGTTGCTTCCTCCAGAAGCAACAGCCTTCTGGAGGAATATTCTGGAGGGCCCAAGTGGGCCTGGGTGCTATTTGCACCCCCATTTTTACTAAGTACACCCCCCTTTGCTTTTTTTGGTGATTCTTTTTTCGTAAAGTTACAGAAACTTACAGATTTCGTAACGATACTTGTTTTCTTTCCGTAATGTTATGGAACCTTGCGGATTACATAATCATCCCCTTTTTGACTTACGGAATGTTACGGAATCTCACTTAATTATGCAACGATGCTTCCATTTGATTTCCGGTGTGTCACGGAAACTTATGGATTGTGCATCAATATATTTTTTTGGTTTTCCGGCATGTCCTGGAATTTCACAAATTGCCTAATGATGGGTGCCAAGCACCTCACAAGGACCAAAGAAAGGTCGCATGTCATCAAGCAAAGGTCCCCGGACGAAATTAGGGTATGACAGTTGCCCCTCTTTACTTGTCTTTTATTGGAGATAAAAGGAAAGTAAAGATAAGACACTAATTTCGTTCCTCTCGATTTGACGAGAGTCGCGGGTGACCATAAAATCTCCACATGCAAATGACTTGTTGTTCCCGCAATTTCACAAATTGCCTAATGATGGGTGCCAAGCACCTCACAAGGACCAAAGAAAGGTCGCTTGTCATCAAGCAAAGGTCCCCGGACGAAATTAGGGTATGACACTAACTTCGTTCCTCTCGGTTGACGAGAGTCGCGGGTGACCATAAAATTTCCGCATGTAAATGACTTGTTGTTCCCAGAATTTCACAAATTGCCTAATGATGGGTGCCAAGCACCTCACAAGGACCAAAGAAAGGTCGCATGTCATCAAGCAAAGGTCCCCGGACGAAATTAGGGTATGACACTAATTTCGTTCCTCTCGGTTGACGAGAGTCGCGGGTGACCATAAAATTTCCGCATGTAAATGACTTGTTGTTCCCGGAGGAACAAAAGGTGCAGAAGACTATGTCAGTCTCTGCATGCTATCAAGCGTTCTGTCTTACAGATAGCAAAAGAATGTTTATACGGATAACCACTCGGGTATTTCCGCGTGTCATCGGGCCCGCCGCCTCTGGATGACACAAGGGTGCAGAATGACCAAATTTTGTCTCTGCGTGTCATCGGGCCCGCCGCCTCTGGATGACAAAAGGGTGCGGATAACCGTAAGGTATCTCCGCGTGCCATCGGGCCCGCCGCCTCTGGATGACACAATGGTGCAGAATGACAAAATTTTGTCTCTGCGTGTCATCGGGCCCGCCGCCTCTGGATGACAAAAAGGGTGCGGATAACCGTAAGGTATCTCCGCGTGCCATCGGGCCCGCCGCCTCTGGATGACACAAGGGTGCAGAATGACCAAATTTTGTCTCTGTGTGTCATCGGGCCCGCCGCCTCTGGATGACAAAAGGGTGCGGATAACCGTAAGGTATCTCCGTGTGCCATCGGGCCCGCCGCCTCTGGATGACACAAGGGTGCATAATGACCAAATTTTGTCTCTGCGTGTCATCGGGCCCGCCGCCTCTGGATGACAAAAGGGTGCGGATAACCGTAAGGTATCTCCGCATGTCATCGGGCCCGCCGCCTCTAGATGACACAAGGGTGCAGAATGACCAAATTTTGTCTCTGCGTGTCATCAGGCCCACCGCCTCTGGATGACAAAAGGGTGCGGATAACCGTAAGGTATCTCCGCGTGTCATCAGGCCCGCCGCCTCTGGATGACACAAGGGTGCGGATAACTGTAAGGTGTCTCCGCGGGCTACCAGCTCTTGGGTCATGGTAACAGAAAGCAGTGTGGTCGACAAAAGCAAGGCTTTTGCTCCTACGTATCCTCCAATGAGGAACTCAGACCTACGTAGTTCTGGATAACTTGTGAGACTTGGAAAAGTCTCGGTGTTTTCTCCACTAAAAATGCAAGCATGCTTTAGCAAAGAGACAAATATTCCAACCGATTAGAGCAGCATATGCTTTTTTGAGTGACAAACAATGCGTCTACCAGGGAAGGAGAGTCTGCTGATGAAATCCCCCATAGCCATAAATGAGATTTTGGATGTTAGCATTTCGTTTCTAAATGACCATTTAGAGGAAACACTGGGTTCGACAAAAATAGAAGAAATCCACTCAAAGTGTATCAATCTCGCACAGGTAAGTGTTTCATCCTAATTCTGAACCATAGATATGTCATGATTTGACTTTGCAAATTATTTCCTATCAAATCAAAAATTACATGCGTGATCATGGATCAACAAGACTTCCCTTGGGAATGGGTTCTCTTGATGGGTTTTTCAGCTTTTGTGTGTTTTTGGCTTTTGATTTTTTGTTGGCTTTTTCCTTTTCTGTTTTTGTTTAGTGCGGGGCGAACAAGTCACCGACGCACAGGATTTTGGTTGGTAATCAAAGGGAGAAGACCACTTTTAGGTCATGGTTTCCTTTTCTTTCTTTTGTTAATTTGGTGACAATTCTGTATTGTTCAGATATTGTCTGGTCCAAAGACCTCTCTGCACATTTCTTCTGGTTTCTTTGACCAGGAGCTTTCTTCTTTTTTACTTTCTCCCATTCTTTGGTTGGGAATTTTCTTTCTTTTCTTTTTTCTTTCTCCCACCCTTTGATTGGGAATTTCCTTGCTTCCTTTTTTCCTTTGATTTGAAATTTTCCTTCTCTCCTTTTTTTGCTTTCTCTTTGATTGGAAATTTTCCTTCTCTTTTCCTTTGATTGGAAATTTTCCTTCTCTTCTTTTTTGCTTCCGAGGGTAAGGATTAACATTCTCACCTTGGGTCAAGGTTTATGGTGAGTCAGAATTTTGGCTCATGACTTGTAGAATGGCTAGGCATGATACATGTCAGGGTTTGGTTTGGTTCAAGGATAAAAAGGGATGCCCCACATTATTTCCATGACACAAATGCAAGAATGATGATTTGGAAATTTTATGCAAAACTGGTCATGCATGCACCTATGCGGACACTCAAGTGTCAAATTTTTATGGTCATGTGATGCTAGGGCTCAGGATTCATTTTCCTCTATTTTAAATCAACCCAATGTTTCCAAAATATGCTCTTTTATCCATTTGTGCATTCATCCGAGTCCATTTTGGGCGTCCGGGGAAATTTTCACAGCATTCACCCTTCAAGTGTATACACATTTTTTCAAAAACTAGTTATGATCAATGATTTTTTCAAAGAAAGGTTGGAAGTCATCTCTTTTCAAAAGCATGTTGGTTTTTCAGCTAGACAACTTATTTTTCTTTTTTCTCTTTTTTTTATTTGTTTATTTCTTTTTCTTGTTTGTTTTTGTTTCTTTTTTTTTCCTTTTTTTTCATGAGGTATTTTGCTACCTAAACATGTGTATATTTTTGTGAGGTATTTTTGCTATATACATGCATATCCAAGGTATCTTGCTACCTAAACATACATATATATGTTTTGTAAGGTATCTTTTTGCTACATACATGCATATCTAAGGTATCTTGCTACCTATACATACATATATATATTTTGTGAAGTGTGTTTTTGTTTACATACATGCATATCTAAGGTATCTTTCTACCTAAACATACATATATATATTTTGTGAGGTATGACTACCTTCCGAGCTTGTGCTCGTTTTATTTAAATTCCTAGGATCATGAGCAACTAGGTGCGTCCTACTATGAAAAGTGATCAAATAACAAGCATAGATTCAAAAGGTACTAGGTTGCCTCCTAGTAGCGCTTCTTTAACGTCTTTAGCTGGACGCCTTATGACTTGTTGGTCACGGACCTAGTACTTCGCTTACCTTTGGCTTTGGACTTGGTCGCCTACTGGTCGGCCATGTGTCGTAGGCAACACTCTAACCTTTTTATGGATGAGCTGAGGTGAACTTTAGAGGTGGTGGCGGTGTGTCTATTGCCCGCTACCGGCCATCCCAATGCTGCTGTGGTGTTTCGCCCTGCGCCTGCCAGGGGACGCAGTACTTCTTGATGAAAGCTCGATCAGTAGGGGGCCTGATGCCCTTGCTGGAGGTTACAAGTACTCCGTAGAACTGACAGAGACCCGTAATTAGAGCTTGACAACTCCAAGACCCTGTTGGACTTCTTCGGGTCCACTGGGTGTCTTGCAGGCGCGATCCCTGCAAACAATAGATGAAATCAGAAATCAGTTGAGCGATGTGCATACTTACCTATGATGACATGACCTTGCCGGGGGGGTACGGGCACCCTATAGGACTAATAGAGGCCCGTAACCAGAGCTGGAAACCCCAGGGCCCTGTTGGACTTTTCCGGGTCCACTGGGTGTCTTGTGGGTGCGATCCCTGCAAACAATAGATGGTATCAGAAATCAGTTGAACCATATGCATACTTACCCATGTCGGGACGACACAGACCAACTGATACTTTTGCAGGGGGTGATTGGCATTGCGGTCGCTGGGCAGAATGTTGCTAAGTAGCAACGTCATCTATATCTATGTAAGAGTGGTCATGTTGGTGTGCATGATCCGCACTCGTCTCTTTGCAGCGGCACAGGTGAAATCTTGCCCCGGTATGCATAGTAGCTGTGTGATAGCCTCCCTCTCTGGTTGTGCTCGCACAGTTGGCCCTCCTCCAATATCAGGGGGTGGCCCAGGAACCGTTAAAAGGAAACTATTGGCCCCTTAACCAGAAGTGCAAGTCTCGGTTAAGCATTTAAGGGCAGAGGACCTTAAATTCTCTTAAGGTGTGGATGTGGAGCACACTGAAAATGAGGACACGTAGCCCTCTAAAGGTGAGGGCGTGCAGCCCTCTCAAGGCGAGGACGTGTAGTCCTCTCAAGGTGAGGGCATGCAGCCCTCTGATGGCGAGGACGTGTAGTCCTCTCAAGGTGAGGGCGTGTAGCCCTCGGAGCCGAGGGCGTGTAGCCCTCTAAAGGTGAGGACATGTAGTCCTCTAAAGGTGAGGACATGTAGTCCTCTGAAGATAAGGACATGTAGTCCTCAGAAGGTGAGAACGTGTAGCCCTATGATGGCGAGGACATGTAGCCCTTTGAAGGTGAGGACGTATAGTCCTCTGGAGACAAGGGTACTAGTACCCAAGGGTTCACCCTTATGAGAAAGCAAGAGATTGACTCATCGAGAGGGTCGGTCATCCCAAATCCACACGACTGGATATTAGATGTAGGAAATCTATGCAGTTAACATGTTTTTTAGGGATGCAGATGCATGCAACCTTTGTCTTGAAATGCGGTAAATGCAGACTTCATATGAAACAATGCAATGTAATGGAAAGTTTGTACAACGTTCATGACATTCTTTCCCTATTTTGTGATTTTGATTTTGATTTAATTTTTTTGGAAAACACAGATTGACTGTCCTTTTGAAAGAGGTGATAATTCATGCAACCTCATCCTATCTTTTTGCAAATCTCTCCGGGAACTCCCTCAGAGTATGTGTTCTGTTTGATTTAGTCACTTGACCATTTTGGAGCGACGACAATGGATTCGTTTGATGTTTGATCAATCCATTGAAATCCTAGGGTTTGTCCCCCTTTTTTGTTAAAAACATCGATGGGTGAGAACTTTTGATCCGCCCCTATGTTCACTTGAGGCTCATGCACGGTGCCCCTCATTGCCCCAGTGTAAGGCTTTGAGGTATCAATCGTTGCCTTTCATCATGACCTTGTAGGAGGGAACCTATTGGGTGAGAACTTCTAATCTGCCCCTAGGTTCGCTTGAGGTTTTTGCATGGTGCCTTTCGTTGCCCCAGTGTAGGGCTTAGAGGTACCAAGTGTTGTCTTGTTTTCACGACCTCGTAGTGAGGAAGAATGAAAGAAGCAGTTGATTCTTGCAAAAAGAATTTTCCAAGGACGAGAAATAGTTGAAGGATCTTTCAGTTGATGGATTAAGTCAAATGACTCCTATGTAGAAGCAAGATGTTTTGATGTCTTGATGATGCTAAAGGATCAAATGCTTCTAAGTTTTATTCAAGACAAGAATCCAAGAAAGTCAAGATATATGATCAAGTTTGATCTCTTAGAATCTTTAGGAAGAAGTTTCCAAATTGAAACAAACAAAAGGTTTGACCAAAGAATTCTATCATTTCAAATTGAGATTTGCTCTCTGGTAATCGATTACCAGTAGTTGAAAATGTTTTAATTCAAATTTTTAAAACCTGTAATCGATTACATAAGTCTTGTAATTGATTACCAGAGGGGATTTTCAGAAAATAATTTCCAAGAGACATATCTATTCAAATGTTTTATGAACGGCCATTCAAATGTTTTAAAGAGAGTTTTTATTGCCCAAACAGTTTTATCCTCTCGAAAGATCAAGAGTATTTCTGAACTGAAATGTTTTATCCTCTCAAAAAGATTCCTTGGTCAACCACTTGCATATTCAATAAGGAATTTTTGATTGATCTTCATTTTACAATCTACCTCTTTTAAGAGAGACCTCTTCTTCTCTACTTCTTATTTCTGAAAAGGGATTAAGAGACCGTGGGTCTCTTGTTGTAGGGGATTCTTGAACACAAGGGAAGGGTTGTCCCTATGTGCATTGTTAATCCGAAAAGAGAGAGTGAAAGTTTAATTGGGGAATAATATTCGTATCTTAATTCAATCCCCTCTTCTTCTCAAGGTAACTGAGGCCATTTGTCCAACATCCTATTCTTGATAACTCACTTCTCTCTAAAAAGACAAACTTTCCAGGATGATAAAATGAGGTCACATGAACGTCTTGAAAGCACAGTCAATCAAATGTTTTTTTTTTCTTTTTGAACACTTTTATTTTATTTTATTTTGAAACTTATTTGTTTTGAACTTTACTCGTTGTTTTACGGCACCCCCACCAACGTGCAAGACGAGTAATCTCTTATTGAACAGTCTTGGAAGTCAACACTCAGGAGCGCAGGTCGCTTGAGCAAACAGACCAATGGCTTGCACCCACATTCCGGTGAAAGTTGAATAAGCAAACATGCGTTTGTGAGAGGATGAGGGACAAAGATATCAACTTTATCCATTTCGTTTAACATTGTAGTTGTGGTTTACAATAATGGCATAAACTTGGAAACCCTGATGAGTCATTAGGGACACCTAACAACAGCTTTCAAAATTGCCCCATGTGTGGCATCTCTTGTCAATGTCAGGATTTACACGCAATTCTCCTCAAATTTCAGCCAGCCCGCATCAATTAGACCTTGCACCTTACGCTTCAGAGCCCTACCATGCTCAATGGAATGCCCCGGGGCTTCTCCGTGACAAGCACACGTTGCGTTCGAGTCGTATTCTCGGAGAAATGGAGGTTGATGAACCTTGGCTAGGGTTATGGCTACCATTGAATTATCAAGTAGATATGGGAGCAAGTCAGCATAGGACACTGGAATTGGGGTGAATTCTATAGGCTTTCTCGCTGCAAAATTCACTTCTTGGTTGGTGTTTTTGGTTTGTGCTAAAGGTGGTGTTCGTCATTGGAAGTGCGGTAGACAGACTTTGTGGTAGATTTAGGGATGGCCTTTGTGGATAACTGGGTGGTGGGTAAGGAGGAGGTTTGTTATTGGCTGAGTAATGACATTGTTGGGTTGGTGGGAAACTTGGCCGTATAGGAATGGCAGTCACAGCATGGGTTTCTCCCTCTTTCTCACCCTCTTCATTTGCCCTAGTTTTCTCAGTCGTCCTAGTAGGATGATCAAATTTGCCTCTTTTCGGACCCACATTGATCCTTTCACTGGCGAAGACCAAATCTGCAAAGCTTTGAGGGTGCGTAGCCCACCATCTTTTCATAGTAGAGTACCGATAATGTGTCTACCATCACGATTATCGTCTCCCTTTTTGCACATGTTCTGTAGTTGCATCCTATCCGGAACCATATCAGAATAGTACTGATACTGCCTAACGAAGGCAACCATTAGGTCCTTCCAAGTATGGACTCGGGAAGGTTCCAAGTTAGTGTACCAGGTAACAGCTACCCCAGTAAGACTTTCTTGGAAGAAATGTATTAGCAATTCCTCATCTTTGCGTATGCTCTTATCTTCCGACAATACATCTTTGGATGGTTCTTGGGGCAAGTAGTCCCCTTGTACTTGTCAAAGTCCAGCACCTTGAACTTGGGAGGGGTGATGATATTGGGTATTGGGAACAACTCTTCTAGGTTAGCAAAGGAATAATCTTCACCTCCTTCAATGGCCCTGAGCCTTTCCTCTAGATGATCCAACTTTCCCATTCCTGCCATAGTCACAAGGGTTTTTAACCGCTGTGGAATGTGAGGGTTGTGGTTGTGGGTGACACTGAGGGCCCTCCAAAGTGTTTTGCAGGGGTATACCACCAACTGATTGCCCTTCAGTGGCATATCCGAGGGAAGGCTCAAAGTCGGCTAGATTGTGGTGGGGCATTCCATGTGTCTCCTCCATGGGTCGAGAGACATGTGCATGATCAGATTGAGGTTATTGGTTCTCAATGAGTATCGGAGTGGAGTTATTGAGATTTTCATTGAGAGTGTATGCCACATTGGGTGATGTATAGTTGGGAGGCAAGCCATATGATGGGAAGGCGTGCTCGTTTTGAATTTGCACATCATGGGGGCCGCCCGTACTTCCCAAATCTTTGCCTACCATATCTGAGGTTGGATGATTCATTTGCATGAGGCCAAATGGGAGCATCGGGTTCACCTTAGCGACAACGCTAATAGTGGCAACTATAACCGCATTGGCTTCCATTATCTTCTTCATGCTCATCATGGCCTTCATCATTGTGGCCATTTGCTCTTTTATGGCCTCCATTTTCGGCCTTCATCTTCTCTTGCACCTCCTCTGCTTCACCCATTACTCTAGCTCTAGCACGAGTTCGGTAAGGGCGCCGTAAAGCGTGTCCTTTTCTTTTTGATAAGTTCATTTTATTTTATTTTATTTTATTTTATTTTATTTTTCAAGGAAAGAATGCAATGAGCAATGCAACCAATGAAAAGCATGGATGCATGCGAATGATGTACAGTCGAAGTATTGCGAATTTTTACGCAGGATATGGGGTTGAATCAATTTAGATTTTCAACATGGTCCATGACATCTTTGTCAAGGTGAAACTGGAAGTAACAAGGACATCAACAATCCTAAATATGTTTGGCAGTAGACGAAGCAGTGATGTGACTCGATTCATCTTTTGCCCCAATTTTGCAGGACGGTTACTTCCATATTTCAACTTGACTTGATGAACCTTTTTGTAAAAGCATGAGCTTAGTTCAACCCTATAATCCAAGGAATGGCAATTCTGATCGCCAATACTTCAACAACATCTCATAGGGATGAATGACTCGGGCATACTTTAAGCTTATGCACGGAAAATGTAATTATGAAATTGAGATGCCCAAAGAAACACCATTTCCTAGTTAACCATGCATTAGGTACCATGTTCAATTATTTTGTTTTGTTGTTGTGTGTTTTTTTTTTTTTTTTTTTTAGAAATGGGTTTATGATCCCAACATGGTTGGCTCATGGTGCCTAACACATGCACCAAGGTAGTGTGAAGTTTCACGCTTCCCCTTTTTTTGTTTTTGTTTTGTAGAGGAAAACGCAAGGATGAAAACAAATGGTATGCAATTTTGCAGATCAAAAAGTTTGTTGAACGCATATGCATGATGATGCCATGACTCAAGCAAAATGTGAGGCTGTAATATGATAATAGACAAATGCAGGAACGATATGTTCATTATGATGCCATGAAGATATGTTTATGCGATGCATGATATGAATGCTTTTACGGACACGAGAGCCCGAAAAAATATCTCTTCTTACTTGCGCATTTGGGGGCGCAGTGCCCTATGTGTACAGTTAAGAAGGTGATATGGACCTTCCGGCTTCCCGTGACAAAGGACGAGACCAACATACAATGCATGCTAGAGATAAAATGCGGGAGTGACTTGATTCGCACTGTTTTTTTGGAGTAAAAACGTGGGATAAACTCATCTTATTCAAAAAGTTATAACTAGTCAAGATCTGAGCGACAATACAAACTTCCTAGCGGTTTCTAATCATATAGTCCATTAAGTCTATCATATGCTGACAATAGCTGAGAAGTCTGTGGATCTCCTCGGGGGCGGAGTAGGTGTCCGCCATTGCTTTGGCCTTGTCTAGCAATCGGGGAAGTTCTTGACTCCTGTTCAAAGTAAGAGCAAATCGGTCCATCCTCATTGTTGCATCTTGGTGCAATGAATCAATTACCCTTTCCCTTGCTTCCCTTTCTGCTGATATCTTGGCGTACTCATCCTCTAGCCTTTGCTCGTGAGTCGCCGCTAGATTTAGCTTCTCTTTGCACTCATCGATGATGGCCCACATATTCCCTTCAGTCTCGCTTAACTGCTGGGACAAATTTCTTTTCGACCTAAGGTAAACCTTTAGCTCGTCCTTCAAGATCATGCCTTTGACCCGTGATGATTCCTTTCACCTCTTCGGATCTTGAGCTCACTATTGCTGCCCTATAAAGCCCCTCAAAACTTTGCTTTGGTCGTGTTCTTCCTTTCGGGCCTTCTTGGTTTCTCGTTCCAAGGCTTCAGCGGTGGCCATATTGACGTCCCTTAGTTCATCATACTCTTTTCAAACTTTGATGGCTATGGACTTGAACTTCTCTTCGACTACCCGGGCTCTTTCAAGCTCTGCCTTTAGGGCTTGTACCTCATCACTTTCTTCCGAAGCTTTAACCTCATCGTCTCTCACAGTCTTTAGATTTGGGAGCCAATCCAATCCTTGTGTCCGGACTCTCAGCCACTTATGATAGCCGCCAATGATCCCATTACTGCTTCCCCTAATCTCTCTGTCCTTTCTTCACGCCGCATCCCATGCCTTGCGAACTCCTTCGAGTACCTTTGCATTGGGGTCACTGAAACCCCGTGTAATGAAAGGCGTGATGCTTTCGTCTAATGGCGCTCCTCTCATGGGGTAGCCAAGCTGTCTTATGGCGAGGACGGGATTATAATTAATACAACCCCATGTTCCCATCCAGGGAACATTTGGACATCCTTCGCATGAAGATACAATCCTGATTCTTCCTTCCTTCTAGCGAGGGAACCAATTAACAGACGCCCCTCCATGCTAGCCAAGAGTTGGTCCCAATTCGCCTTTCCTTTTTCGACGCACGAGCGGTGACCTTGTAGCGGATAGACGGGCCTACCTTCTTGGAGAAAAAGGTGTGAAACTAACCACACATAGAGAGCCAGTGCACAACAAACAATTCTTGCGCTGCTCTTTTCACATCCCCGGTCGAACATGTCATATAGGTCGGCTAGCATAGCGACAACCGGGCTTTCCTTGTGGTTATGATAGGCGAGAAAAGCGTCGATCGCTGCCAAGTCCACCAACCCATCCACATTCGAAAAGAGGACTCCTCCAAAGATCAACAGTGCGAGAACGTCTATGAACGGGGCCCATTCGTATCTACCTGCCAAGATTCTTGCTTTTGCCTCCAAACATTTTCTCGGTATCCCGACCACCCCATTTTCGACTTGCTTTTGGTGGTCTAATTCCTTCGCCAAGATTTGGAATATTTTAGAAATTCTAGCTAATGAGGGATAGAACCCTGAGAAGAGGTATGGTTTCCTTCCCCCTAGAGGACATCCTAGGATTTCTTCGAATTCTTCCACCATGGGTGATAGTTGGAAGTCCCCAAAAGTGAAGCACCTCAACGGATGATCATAATACTGGGCAAGGGAGGCAATGGACTCTGTGGAGACTTCTACCCTAGCTAGGTCCCAAATCTTACCATAGGCTTTGCGGAAGGCTTGCCGTTGAAGTTGACCCATTAATTGCCCCAACTCTCGTAAACTAGTGACCTCTAAGCTCTTGATTTTGACTTGATAGAACCTCTTTTTAAACGAAGGCTTTTGACTTGATCCCATGTTTTACTAAAGTGAAATAAAATATAGTGCGAATCAAAACTCCGACATCTATCATGGGTGGAATGGATGAATGCATGAAGAAATGCATATGACACAGATGCAATTTACGAATACGGGAGCCCGAGAAACTGTCTCCTTCTTAGATACAACGTCTAGGGGTAGCAAAGTGCCCCAACGTATGTATTTAAAACGGTGACACGGACCCTTCGTTGGTTTGCTAAAGTGAGGGGATCAAAGACGAAACCTACGCATGATGCATATGCGAAAGGCACAACACGGGGATGTACATAGTACGACAATATTCACAAACAAATATAAGCAAAAGGGTAAATGATACTTATGCATGGCAGTGTGAAAAATGGCACGCAACGTGTTTGCTCCGTGCCCCTATTTAAGGGACCTATAAGGGAGAGAACTAACTAGGCATTTAGCGATAACCCCCCTAAGGTAGTCATATCTCTCTTGATGGTTTCTAGAGGTATTATCCTTTTTGAAGAACATATTGTAGCAGTAGGGACTACTAGCAACAATAAGTTTTCAAAGAGAAAAGCTCTAGATGAGGGTTCACTGTAATCAAGCAAGTCGGAGACCTAGCATGATCACAGATTCACCTCCACTCCTTATGTTCCCACGAACCCGGGTATAGGGCCCTTTTTCACTCACAGTGTGTGCAAATAGTGTTGGTGTTTGTGTGCATCAAATGAATAAATATTTACCTCATGCATACATTTTAAAACGCACTAAAAGAAATACAGAGCTTATACACACAAGAACATAATGAAGGGAAACTAACAAAGGGATACGTCATGGTAGAACATTGCACAAAATTAAATGGCCTAACTCTCTAAAAAAATGTCCCCAGTGGAGTCGCCAACTGTCGCAACCTACCCTTTGGCGGGAGGGCGACGCGTGACTCGCGGGATGCGTGTTCCACGAAAGGAATACGCGCGGAGTCGCCACCAACATTTATTTGAGGAAAACGTCGGAAAAACCGGAAAAGACGCGATCTACGAACTTTTAAGTGAAAGGTTCGGGAGTTGTATTTACGCACGGGGAAGGTATCAGCACCCCACACGTCCGTCCCAAGGGACGGCAGCCTTTAATCGAATGTGCAAACATGACTTTGATTTTTACGTTCCCTTTTATGTCCTTATATCCTTTATACCCTTTTTATATGTTTTCCTTTTTTGTGGTCGACAAGGGTGTTTCCCTTTGCTCCTACGTATTCCTCAATTTGCGATGAGGAAATCAGACCTACGTAGTTCTTTCGGAACAAAGTGTTTGGTTAAGTTGTTTTTGTCTTTTTTGTCAAATATGTTTTTATTGAACAAAAGGTCATTTAAGGTGTTGGACCATTAAACGGTCTTTTGATTTTGAAAGGAGAGAAACGTTAAGGCGTTGGACCATTAACGATCTCTTGTTTTTTGAAAGGAGAGAAACGTTAAGGCATTGGACCATTAACGATCTCTTGGGGTGGTCGACAAAAGCGGGGCTTTTGCTCCTACGTATCCTCAATTGCGATGAGGAAATCAGACCTACGTAGTTCTTGCTTATCAAGCGACTCTTTTTTTTTACTTAAGAGGTGATCATTTTAAGGAGTTGGACCATGAAAATGATCCATTTTACTTGGTGAGAAATTGAAATGACAAACTTCCAAAACCTATTTTTGTGGACGAGCTTGACTAGGCGAGTTGATTTTAGCCTTAGTTTCACTTTAGTTATTAGTCAATTCGGTTAAGAATGAGAAATCCCAAAGAGAAAACGTCCGATTGATTTTCCGCTTTATTTTACTAAAAGATGTTTTTTTGATTATTATATTATTTTTTACCTCTTTTTTGATTTCCAACGTGGTTACGGCACGACCGAACGGTCGGAATTTATTTTAACCGAAGTTAACGGATAATACAATTCAAATGTTCGGTGGAAATTTATTTTATTTTTAAGTTAAGCGAGAAATGATTTAAGTAAAATGGCTTAAGCATTTCAAGAGGGGGTATAAAAAGTAAACAAAACGAGAATAAAAATGCACGAAACACAATGTGGACCACTACGGGTACATAGAAGGAATCGAAAAGCTTGGTTCGAGGTACTTACCCGTTGAAGATCGAAGAACGATGAAAAACGAATGAAGAACGTCGAAGAACGGTCGAAACCTTCGCGAAATTCTTCACGGAAAGCGTTACGGAAACGTTTTGGAAGCGCCTCGGCTTAGATTTTCTTCACGGAAACAATATTTCCAAGCAAATTCGAAAGAGAGAGAAGTGCCTAAGGGGCTGAACCCTTTTCCTTCTCACTTCCTCCCCTATTTTGCTATAAATAGGGGAGTTGGTTGCCGCCCAACTCGCCCAGGCGAGCCAGGTTGCTTCCTCCAGAAGCAACAGCCTTCTGGAGGAATATTCTGGAGGGCCCAAGTGGGCCTGGGTGCTATTTGCACCCCCATTTTTACTAAGTACACCCCCTCTGCTTTTTTTGGTGATTCTTTTTTCGTAAAGTTACGGAAACTAACGAATTTCGTAACGATACTTGTTTTCTTTCCATAATGTTACAGAACCTTGCGGATTACATAATCATCCCCTTTTTGACTTACGGAATGTTACGGAATCTCACTTAATTATGCAACGATGCTTCCATTTGATTTCCGGTGTGTCACGGAAACTTACGGATTGTGCATCAATATATTTTTTTGGTTTTCCGGCATGTCCTGGAATTTCCCAAATTGCCTAATGATGGGTGCCAAGCACCTCACAAGGACCAAAGAAAGGTCGCATGTCATCAAGCAAAGGTCCCCGGACGAAATTAGGGTATGACAGACCCGGTTAAGTACATCTTTAAGAAGCCTGCTCTCACAGAGCGGATCGCCCGGTGGCAAGTTTTGCTATCCGAGTTCGATATAGTCTACGTCACCCAAAAGGCAATAAAAGGAAGCGCCTTGGCAGATTATTTGGCTCAGCAGCCTGTTAACGGCTATCAGCCCATGCATCCCGAATTCCTGGATGAGGACATCATGGCCTTGTTTGAGGAAAAGCTAGACGAGGACCGGGACAAGTGGATCGTGTGGTTTGATGGAGCTTCAAACGTTCTAGGCCATGGCATTGGAGCAGTATTGGTCTCTCCAGACAATCAATGTATACCTTTCACGGTCAGGCTAGGGTTTGATTGCACCAAAAATATGGCTGAGTATGAAGCGTGTGCCCTGGCCGTCCAAGCGGCAATTGACTCTAATGTCAAGCTACTCAAGGTGTACGGGGACTCAGCACTGGTGATCCACCAGCTGAGAGGGGAATGGGAAACTAGAGACCGCAAGTTGATACCCTACCAAGCCTATATCAAGGAGTTGGCTGGTTCCTTTGATGAGATCTCCTTCCATCACGTTCCCCGAGAGGAAAACCAGATGGCGGATGCGCTTGCCACTTTGGCGTCCATGTTCCAGCTAACACCGCATGGGGACCTATCGTACATTGAGTTCTGGTGTCGTGGCAGACCCGCGCATTGTTGTTAGGTGCAAGAGGAGCAGGACGGTAAGCCTTGGTATTTTGATATCAAGCAATACGTCGAAAGCAAAGAGTACCCACCGGAGGCTTCCGACAACGACAAAAGGACATTGAGGAGATTGGTGGCCGGTTTCTTCATGAGCGGGAGCATACTATATAAGAGAAACCATGACATGACCCTCATGCGATGCGTGGATGCCAAAGAGGTGAACCACATGATTGAGGAAGTCCACAAGGGTTCGTTTGGAATGCACGCCAATGGGCAGGCTTGGTTTATGGAATGGAAGCGATACTCCCGTTTGAGGTAGAGGTCCTTTCTCAGAGGATACTAGCAGAATCAGGCCTAGAAGAATCAGAGTAGGCTCAAACACGCTACGACCAACTCAACCTTATTGAAGGTAAGCGCTTGACGGCCATGAGCCATGGGCGCCTGTATCAACAAAGAATGAAGAACACGTTCGACAAGAAGGTGTGATCGCGCAAGTTCCATGAGGGGGACCTTGTGCTGAAAAAGATATCCCACACTGTTAAAGATAATCAAGGGAAGTGGGCCCCGAACTACGAAGGGCCCTTCGTTGTAAAAAGGGCTTTTTTCAGAGGGGCCTTGGTGCTTACCAACATGGATGGCGAGGAGCTACCTTCACCCATGAACTCCAATGTTGTCAAGCGATACTATGCTTAGGATCTGGGGCAATTGAGGAAGTCGCTGCATGTTCTTTTATTTTTGTGTGTTCTTCTTGGTGTCCCCCAGGGATTCCTGTCCACTGTAATTTTCTCGTCACAGTCTTTTAAAAGAAGAGAACATGGGATTGAGGCTTCAGTCCTCGCTTTGTGCTATAAACCATGTGCAATTTGTGATAACCTGAGCCTTTTCGCTCAGTCCATGGGATGCCCCGAGCGCTTAATTAAAACTGAACCTGACCAGCTTTTACTAAAAGGATTATTGCATTTGAAAACACTCATGCATACGAATACACATGCATATTTTGTTATGACAGAAGCAGAATCGTCTTAGGTAGTGGTCAAATGTCGGGATGGGGCTAAAGGCAGAAACCAATCAAGGTAAAACGGTAACGCGGCCATGGTTTGCTGTGCAATGTCGTTTCCTGCTTTCAGGTACTTATGGACGAATGCAAGTAGAGGCTAGGGTCACGATCATAGATCGTCATCTCATGCCCAGCACTGGACCAGCGGGAAGCGCTACTAGGAGGCAACCTAGTAACTTTTAAATTTCTGCTTGTTATTTGATCACCTTTTGTTTCTCCAGTCATTGTAGGACACACCTAGTTGCTCATGATCCTAAGAATTTAAATAAAACAAGCACAAGCTCAAAAGGTAGTCATACCTCGCAAAATATATATATGTATGTTTGGGTAGCAAGATACCTTAGATATGCATGTATATAGCAAAAATACCTCAAAATATATATATGTATGTTTAGGTAGCAAAAATACCTTGGATATGCATCTATATAGCAAAAATACCACGCAAAAGTATACACATGTTTAGGTAGCAAAATACCTATAAAAAAATCCAGGTTAGCTCACCTGGGCGAGCACCCCCTGCACGAAAATGGTTAAAAAGGGGGGGGGGAGTTTTCTTCACCCAAACACCTTCCCCCTCATTTTCAAAAACACAAAGCTCACAGGAACTACGAAAACAGTAGCCCCCAAGCTTCCATTGTTGAGTTTTTGCTTCTCTTTTCACGTTTTGTTTCATTCCAACAAGTAAGTATCTCATTCTTGAGCTTTCAAGCTTTCCATTGATGTATCTTGGTTTTCTTTTAGTTCTTTAAATTATGTGAATGTGCCCAAATCTATGGAGCAATTTTGGCTTTGTTTCGTGCTTGTTGGTTTGAGTTAGGGGGTTGTAAGGGATGGCCCTAGGCCTATGGTGCATTCTGAAATAATGGGGCAAGCCACATTGCCCCTATTCCCTAGTTATTGGCACCCGAAAGTGCGCCCACCAAGTGCTCGGTGAAATGCCTCAATGACAATTGGGCATGGTTTTGTGAACTTTGGATTGTGGGGTTGATTTATGTGTATAGGGACAGCATGTAGAGGTTAAGATAAGTGCCCAAATTAAGGACTTAGACCTAGGAATCCAAGCCTTTGGTTTTGAGTGCAAGAAAGCATAAAAATGAAGGCATTGAGATAGGGATTTCCCTTTAGGCAAGCGGCTGATTTTTAGGGCTGCACCATGATGTTTGCCTAGTTGTTTGAGAATGTTATTCACCATGTACATATAGAATAGGTAGCAAGAGACAAATACCCTTCCAATAAAACGTGTATATTTTGAATAGGTGGTCAAGCACTTTATAAATGTACATATGATGTGGAATTGCCTTTCAAAGTGTAGATAGATGGCATGAAAATTCCTTTTCAAATAAATGCAAGTGTGTGCATGACATGAAATTGGCTCTCAAATGTGCATATATGTATAAATAAATGTGAATGAAACTACAAAAAACCTGTATTAATTTGTATGATAATAAAATACTTCAAGTGTGCATATGTAATTTTTGGTAGCAAAATACTTTGAATACGGACATATGTAATTTTGGCACAATACCTTGAGCATGCATATATGAATTATTTTCAAAAGAATATGTGTGGGATATAAGTAGCTAGGATGTTTTGAATATCCTTGTATATTGATATAGATAGCAGGATATGTTGCGCGTATGCACGTTCATAAATGTTCTTCTTTAGGGAAATATGTGCACAAGTTTGTTCTAAGTCAAAAAATATTAGTATGTCGTTTTGCTTTAAAATAGCATTTCTTTGTAAATTAACTTTCCAAATGTTTGTCCTCGCAAGAAATGGCTCCGAAAAAGCTTTCCGCGAAGAGGTCTAGGAGAGACGCCGCAGCTGAAGGAACCAGTGCCACCCCCGAGTTTGATAGCCACCGTTTTCAGAGCACCGAGCACCAGCAGCGCTTCGAGGCCATCAAAGGATGGTCATTCCACAGAGAGAGGTGCGTCCAGCTCAGGGAGGATGAGTACACAGATTTTCAAGAGGAGATAGCTCGCCGACATTGGGTGTCGCTGGTGACTCCCATGGCTAAGTTTGACCCTGAGGTAGTCCTGGAGTTTTATGTTAATGCTTAGCCCACAGAGGAGGGAGTGCGAGACATGCGTTCATGGATGAGGGGTCAGTGGATTCCTTTTGACGCAGATGCCCTCAACCAGTTCCTGGGTGACCCGCTGGTGTTGGAGGAAGGCCAGGAGTGCGAGTTCATTCAGAGGAGGAACGGGGCCGAAGGGTTCGATCAGGAGGCCATTGCCCAGCTGTTATGCACATCGAGGCAAGATTTCACCCGGACCGCTGTAGGGAGGCGGGTGCGGATCATGCGCACCAGCATGACCAACTTGACCCAGATGTGGATGACATTGCTGCTCAGCAATGTCTTGCCTAGCGATCATAACTCCGATCTCCCTCTGCCGAAGTGTCAGTTGGTATATGCCATCCTGACACGAATGAGCGTCCATGTGGCTCAATTGATTGATGATGCCATGTATTTGTTTGCAAGTATGCCACCCACTAGGCACCCTCTAGACCCGGATAAGTCTAACAGGGCCCCGGGGTTTTCAACATTGATCACGGGCCTCTGCCAGTCATTCGGGGTTCCCGTCACCCCTAGTAAGGTGATCCGACCGCCGATCACCCGGGCCTTCATTGAGAAGTATTGCATGCCTAGGCAGGTGCAAGGTGATGCACCTCAGGCTGCAGACGCACCACCACCACCTCATCAGGATGATCCCACTGGGTCACTAGGCATGGAGTGTTATCGACAGCACTTGGTTCGCCAGCAGGCGGCCAACCACCAGGGGCAGGTACAGATACATGAGTGTCTCTACCGGTTCAGCCTCAATCAGCTGGGGCAGGGTTTCACTCCTTTTGTGTGTCCTACTCTAGAGTAGTTTAGGGCTGAGGTCGCATGGCCTGGAGATTGGCCCGAGGCCCAAGCAAGGGAGGCACCTGCAGGATCCCCCGACGATGCAGAGGAGGCCCGTATGGATGAGGAGATGACGAATTTGCTCGGTTTCTTGGGAGGAAGCGGAGCCACGTGATCGAGGTCACTGCACTTTTGTTATTGACATTACAGTTTTCTATTATTGTCTATATTGCTTGACATTACTGTTTTCTGTTATTGTCTATATGGTTACTAACATTACTATTATTTTTCGTTTTAGTTAGAAATTTTTGGCGTTATGGCTCTCAGTTATTTCGTCACCGTTTTTTGTGACTTACCTTTTCGTACGTTCTTTTCATTTACCTTGTGGTTAGACGTAAGTAGGTAGTGTGTGCCCCCATCCGCACGATCTTTTTTAGAGAGAAAAAGAAAAAAAGGAAAAAAATGAATAAATGATAATAACTTAAAAAAAAGGAAAGGAAAAAAGAGCAAGCAAGAAAAGAAAAAGAAGGAAGAAAAAAAGAAAATAATAAGAATAAAAAGTTGTCTAGCTAAAAAAACAACATGCTTGTGAAAGGAGATAACTTCCAACTTTTCTTTGAAAAAAATTCTTTGATCATAACCAGTTTTTAAAAAAATGTGTATACACTTGAAGGGTGAATGCTATGAAAGTTTTCCCGAACTCCCAAAAATGGACTCGGATGAATGCACAAATTGATAAAAGAACATATTTTGGAAACACTTGGTTGCCTAAAGTAGAGAAAATGAATCATGGGCCCTAGCATCACATGACCAAAATTTTTTGACACTTGAGTGTCCACATAGGTGCATGCATGACTAGTTTTGCATAAAATTTCCTAATCATCATTGTTGCATTTGTGTAATGGAAATAATGTGGGACATCCCCTTTATCCCTGAACCTAACCAAACCCTGACATATGTCATATCCAACCATTCTACAAGCCTTGAGCCGAAATCCCAACTTACCATAAACCTTGACCCAGGGTGAGAATGTCCATCCTTGCTCTCGGAAGAAAACAAAAAAAAAGAAAAAAAAAAGAGAAAAGGAGAAAATTCCCAATCAAAAAATAGGAAGAAAGCCAAAGAAAGAAAATTCCCAATCAAGGATCGGGAGAAAATAGAAGAAATGTGCAGAAAGGTCTTCAGACCAGACAATATCTTAACAATACAGAATTGTCACCAAGTAAACAGGAAAAGAAAGCAAACCATGACCTAAAGTGGTCCTCTCCCTTTGATTGCCAACCAAAATCCTGTGCGTCGGTGACTTGTTCGCCTCGCACTAAACAAAAACAGAAAAGGAAAAGGCCAAGAACACTCAAAGCCGAATTTCCCACCAAAAAAACACCATTCCCAAGGAAAAGTCCTATTGATCCATGATCACGCATGTAATCTTTGATTTGATAGGAAATGGTTTGCAAAACCAAGTCATGACATATCTATGGTTCGGAATTAGGATGAAACACTTACCTGTGTGAGATCGATACACTTTGAGCGATTTTCTTCTATTTTTGTTGAACCTAGTGTTTCCTCTAAATGGTCCTTTAGAAACGAAATGCTAACATCCAAAATCTCATTTACAGTTATGAGAAAATTTCATCAGCATAGTCTCCTTCCTCGGTAGACACATTGTTTTTCATCCAAAAAGCATATGTTGCTCTAATCAGTTGGAAGTTTTGTCTCTTTACTAAAGCATGTTCGCAGTTTAGTGAAGAAAACACCAAGACTATTTTAGTCTCACAAGTTATCCAGAACTACGTAGGTCTGAGTTCCTCATTGAGGATACGTAGGAGCAAGAGCCTCGCTTTTGTCGGCCGCCCCACAATCTCTATCATACTGACCCTGGGGTCATGTGACATGCGAAGACAAATTATGGTCATTCCGCTCACCTTTTCGCCATTCAGACACAATCGTGTCCGATGGAACGCAAAGACAAATTATGGTCATTCTGCGCCTTTTGTCATCCAGAGGCGGCGGGCCCAATGACATGCAGAGACAAATTATGGTCATTCCGCTCACATTTTCACCATTCAGACACAGTCGTGTCCGATGCCACGCAAAGGAAAATTATGGTCATTCTGCGCCTTTTGTCATCCAGAGGCGGCGAGCCCGATGACATGCGGAGACAAATTATGGTCATTCCGCTTACCTTTTCGCCATTCAGACACAATCGTGTCCAATGGCATGCAGAGACAAATTATGGTCATTCTGCACCCTTTTGTCATACAGAGGCGATTGTGCCCGATGACACGCGGAGACAAATTATGGTCATCCGCACGTTTTTGCTATCTTTAAGACTCGACGAGTGATAAATGCGCAGAGACAAATTATGGTCATTATGCACCCTTTTTCATTCAGGAGCAGCAAGTCGAGTGATAAACGCGCAGTGACAAATTATGCTCATCCTGTGCCCTTTGTCATTCAGGAGCAGCAAGTCGAGTGATAAACATGCAGAGACAAATTATGGTCATTCTGCGCCCTTTGTCATTCAGGAGCAGCAAGTCGAGTGATAAACGCGTAGAGACAAATTATGGTCATTCTGCGCCCTTTGTCATTCAGGGATAGTGAGTCGAGAGGTGGGCGGAGACAAATTATGGTCATTCCCTGCACCTCTTCGCCATCCAGAGGCGATCGTGTTCGATGGCACGCAGAGACAAATTATGGTCATTCTGCGCCTTGTCGTCCAGGATCGATCATGCCCAAGGGCACGCAGAGACAAATTATGGTCATTCTGCGCCTTGTGTCAACCAAGAGGAACGGATTCGACAGTATCAGGATGATGTTGGTCATTCAGTACTGATCATTTTCAAAATTTTTGCAGGTTCCGCTGGCAGGGAGATTTACCGGCCAAATGGTGTTTCGCTCGAACAAAATTAGTGTCTTATCTTTACTTCCCATTTATCTCCAATAAAAGACAAGTAAAAAGGAGCAACTGTCATACCCTAATTTCGTCTGGGGACCATCCGTTTATTGGGATGCGACCCTCGTTTGACCACTTCGAGGTACTTGGCACCCATCGTTAGGCAATCCGTGAAGTTTCGTAACATGCCGGAAGTCAAAAGGAAGCATTGTTGCACAATCCGTGAGGTTCCGTAACATGCCGGAAGTCAAAAGGAAGCATTGTTGCACAATTCGTAAAGTTTCGTAACATTCCAGAAGCCAAAAAAAGGGATGATTATGTAATCCGTAAGGTTCCGTGACATTATGGAAAGAAAACAAGTATCGTTATGAAATTTGTAAAGTTTCGTAACGTTACGGAAAAAGAATCTGCAAAAAAAGGCAAGGGTGTATTTAGTAAACGGGGGGTACAAATAGCAATCTGGCCCACTTGGGCCTTCCAGGAAGTCCCACCAGAAGGCGGTGCCTTCTGGAGGAAGCAACCCAGCTCACCTGGGCGAGTTGGGTGGCAAGCTTCTCCCTCTTTTTCCTATAAATAGGGGGGGAGAGCTGAACAAAAATGTTCAACCCTCCTGGTATCTGAGAATCACTTAAAATTAGTGAGAAAAATTGTTTCTGTGAAGAAAATCCAAGCCGAGACACTTCCGTAACGCTTCCGAGATGTTTCCGTGGGTGATTTTGCAAAGATTTTCCGCCGTTCTTCGTCGTTCTTCGGTCTTCAACCGGTAAGTTCCCGAAATCAAACTTTTCAATTCATTCAATGTACCTTTAGTGATCCCCACTTGTTTCGCGTGCTTTTATTTTCATTTCATTTACTTTCCGTACCCCCTTTTAACGTGTTTTGGTCATTTATTTAAGTCATTTTCTCGCCTAATCAATAAATAAAATAAATTTCCACTGATCATTTGAATTGTAACATTTTTTAATTTCTGTTAAAATGAAATCCGACCGTTCGGTCATGTCATAACCACGTTTAAAACCAAAAAAGAGGCAAAATAATAATATAATAATCAAAAAATATCTTTTAGTAAAATAATAAAAAAAAATCAATTGGACGTTCTTCTTTGGGATTTTCCTTTATTAATCGAATTGACTAATAACCAAAGTGAAACTTTTATCACCTAAGGCTAAAATCAATTCATAAAGCAAACTTTTATCATCACCTAAAATGCCATTTTTAAGGTCCAACGCCATAAAATGGTCTTTTCCGCTTTTATCGGTTAAACGTGGATTTCTAAAAGCCTAAAATCAACGCGTAGCTTTGTCACCTCTTTCAAAAAATAACAAGAGATCATTAATGGTCCAATGCCTTAATGTTTTTTCTCCTTTCAAAATGAATCGAAAGATCGTTTAATGGTCCAACGCCTTAAATGACCTTTCATTCAATAAAGATATATATCTTGCAAAAAAGGATAAAAACAATTTAACCAACGTTTAGTTCCCAAAGAACTACGTAAGTCTGATTTCCTTTTCACAATTGAGGAATACGTAGGAGCAAGGGAAACACCCCTGTCGACCACAAAAAGATAAAAAATATAAAAGGCATAAAAAGACATAAAAAATGTTAAAGGGAAAATAAAACAAATTGAAGTCATATTTGCACACTTGATTAAAGGCTTTTGTCCCTTGTGAAGGACCCGTGGGGTGATAATACCTTTCCCGTGCATAAATACAACTCCCGAACCTTTCATTTAAAGTTCGTAGACCACGTCTTTTCCAGTTTTTCCAACGTTTTCCTCAAATAAACGTTGGTGGCAACTCCGCGCGTATTCCTTTCTTGGAACACGCACCCGTGAGTCTCGCGTCGCCCTCCCACCGAAGGGTAGGTTGCAACAGTCATCAACAGATGTGACTCTTCTTGTTTAAATTTGAAAATCAAAACGTTTAGAAACTCTGGTAATCGAATCGATTACATAAGTTTGAAATGATTTGAAGAAGTTTTATCACAAGTTGTGACTCTTGAAATTTGAAATCTAACATTTTTAAACATTGGTAATCGATTACATGATTATGGTAATCGATTACAACTTTGTAAATCAGTTTTGAAAAGAATGTTGACTACTGGTAATCGATTACTGCCTTCTGGTAATCGATTACCTGAGAGTAAAACTCTTTGGTAAAAGATTTTTCTTTTTGAAAAATTCTTCTACTATTCAATGTTTTGAAAAAATTCTTTTAATACTTATCTTGATTGAGTCTTCTCTTGATTCTTGAATCTTGAGTCTTGATGCTTTACTTGAATCTTGATCTTGATTATTCTTGAATCTTAAATCTTGATCTTGATTCTTGAAACTTGCTTGACTCTTGATTCTTTGGAACTTGCTTGACTCTTGATTCTTTGGCATCATCAAAATAATCTTGGAAGACATTTCTTCCACACAATCATTTGGGCTAGCATGAATCTTTTCATACTCCATTCCCATCTGGTACAGTATCTTCTTGGTCTAATAGTAACTTTTAGGCAACGTTTTTTCCTCTGGAAGCCAATCATGCACTACTTGAAGCAGTGAAGTAAAGCTTTAGTCACTCCACCCATATCTGGCCTTGACATTAACCAGACTTAACACTACCGACAACAGCCTCAAGGAATTCTTACACCCCGTATACAAAGGCTTCTTTGAATCACTTTGCAATCCTTCATATATAGGGGCATGTGCTTGCTAAAAAGACTCTTGTCCAAGGTCACAAATCATGTGCTTCAAGCGATCTCCCATTTCTACATCAAACGGTTCAGATTGGGACCCACTCTGCATGTCTATCAATTCACCATGCCATATCCACGTCGTGTAATTCTTCTTAATCCCATCACACAATAGATGCTCCCTTATGTGGTCTAGTATTTGTCTTCTTCCATTCAAACAATTGATACAAGGACAATAGTATTTTCCATCTTCATCCGGTCAACCTCTTTCTGAAGCAAATTGCAAGAACTGCTTGATGCCTTTCTTATATTCTGGGCTGATGCGACTTTCATTCATCCAACTTCAGTCTATCTAAGTAATAACTCCGTGATAGTCACAAAGTTATTCGATGCATGAAAATCTCACTTTTTTATTATAGCTGTGGCCCTATCCCATTCAGGAAGACCGTCTTTTATGGTAGCTTCATGCGTCAAGGTTAATTCTATTTTGTTAAATTTGACAAAATTTCGGCAGCATTTCGCATTGGTCTCCAAGTACACGACATGAAATTGGTGAAATTAATTTCCCGATAATCAAGTATGCACTCACAGAACAACTAGAAATGCATTGTACCGAAATTTCATCAAATTAAAGAAAATAATGTTAATCTTAATGCATGAATCTACCATAAAAATATCAGTCTCCCTAAACTGTCCAAACGGACAATTCAAGATTGGATACAATGATTAATGCAAACTGTCCGCAAGAATCATTGCATTCAGTCTCAAACGGGAATCTAAGGTTCTTTCACCATGAACACAATTTGTATAGCATATATCGGTTGTCTTTAATGACACTGAACAAGTAATAAAAACATTAATTGGTAAAAAATATTTGCACCTATGATGATGAGCAGCACAGTCCAAAATACAATGAACAATCTAACAAATAAGCCAATGACCACCTACATCAATCATCAAACAGATATCAATATATGAACATGACTAGGCTTAAAGTATGACATATATCAAGTCACATCGTCAATGTCTAAAAATCATAAGTCTAACTAGCAAACACAATAGGGAGAACAATCATCATTTTCAAGCAAGTTAAAATTTCTAGTGCTTCATCAAATGATTATATATTTGCTACCAACATTATATATTTTCTTTATTTGTTGTAGTTTTCTAGGCAATCAACTTGTTTATATATTTGCTTCATCAAAAGAACCAAGACTTATCATAGTGGAGATCAAATAAATTTTGTGTAGACTTCAAATCAAATCAAAAGTTATATTATATAACATACAATTTGCTATACAGTTTATATAACAAGTTCTTGAAAAGAATCAGTGCCAAAAACTTGACACCAAGAGCAGCTGCTATTGAGCAAGGGGTATGATGGAGCAGCTGCTGATGTTTGGTCATGTGGGGTGATCCTTTTTGAATTACTTGAAGCAGCTACTCACTTTTTTTTCTCTCTCTCTCTTTTTTCCTCTTATTTATCTCTCTCGCTAGCTCACAGAAGAAGAAGAAGTAAAAGGCCTTTATTTATATATAATTTATAAATAAAAGCAAAGGAGATAATAGACTATAAGAAACAAAGCATGAATGGTGCTACATGTGTTGTGGCAGATTGCTATGAGTATGTGGAAGTCGATCCAAGACAGTGTATGCATCACATCCTTAATCTCTTGGTTTTTAGCACAGCCTCCTCTGAATTTTCCAAACAAAACCTCTAACTGCTTTGAGATGTTCTCCTTTTTGTTATTTAAGTGAAACATTTAATGGGGTTTCAACAAAATGAGTTTCTTTTTTATAATGAGACCATATTCATTGGTTGCAACTATAGAGCATTTGAAGAGTATAAAGGGATAGAAGTAGCATTGAATCAAGTAAAGTTTTATGACTTTTTGCAGAATCCTGAAGATCTTGAGAGGTTATACAGTGAAGTTCATCTTCTAAAGACATTGAAACACAAGAACATCATGAAGTTCTATACTTCCTGGGTTGATACTACCAACAGACACATTAACTTTGTCACTGAGATGTTTACCTCTGGGACTCTAAGACAATAAGTCCTCTCATTGTGTCAGCAGGTACAAACTTAAACACAAATGGGTGAACATCGGAGCTGATAAGCATTGGTGCAGGCAGATTTTGGAAGGGCTTCTATATCTACACAGCCATGATCCTCTAGTGGTTTTTCTTCTTTCTCCGCTTATTTGAATGCATATTTTACGCCCAAACCTCTTTACAAAGTAGACAATACCGAGGTTAGGCAGTTTGTAGAGAAATGCTTAGCAACTGTGTCCCTCAAACTTTCAGCTAGGGAACTCTTGGATGACCTTTTTCTCCAAATTTATGATTATGGATTTGATTCAAAAGTTGTGCAGTATCAAAGAGATTGCTATGAAGTAAACCCATTAATTAGAAAACCTTTGAATGGAATTTACAGCATTAACAATAACTTAATGAGTGGGGACATTGATAATGTTGGTGGTTATGGACCTGTATCTGAATTGGATTATCATCGAGACGATTTTGAAGCAAGTCCAATTGATCTCTTTGGTTGTGAAGTGGATGAGAATTTGGCCAAAGTTGACACCACAATCAAAGGTAGAAGAGAAGATGATGGCATCTTTTTGACACTCAGAATAGCAGATAACGAAGGTTATCATTTCACTTTTGTGGAAGCAATGAATTCCAAGATTATTTTGATGATGCCCAAGAATCAAGAGTTAAGCAAGTTCCAAAGAATCAGGAGTAAAAAAGGTTCAAGAATCAAGTTTCAAAGAATCAAAATTCAAAAACAATCAAGTTTCAAGAATCAAGATTCAAGAACAATAAAGATGAAGATTCAAGAATCAAGAGAAGACTCAATCAAGATAAGTACTAAAATTTTTTTTCAAAACATTGAGTAGCACAAGAATTTTTCACAAAATCTTTTACCAAAGAGTTTTACTCTCTTGTAATCAATTACCAAAAGGTAGTAATCGATTACCAGTAGCCAACATTGTTTTTCTAACTGATTTACAAAGCTGTAATCGATTACCATAAGCATGTAATCGATTACCAATGTTTTAAAATGTTAGATTTCAAATTTCAAGAGTCACAACTAGTGATAAAACATTTTCAAATCATTTTAAACTTGTGTAATCGATTACCAGAATTTCTAAACATTTTAATTTTCAAAATTTAAACATGAAGAGTCACATCTGTTGATGTGTAATCGATTACACTATGATGGTAATCGATTACCAGTGACTGATTTCGAAAAATAAATTACCAAAATTCACAATTCTTAAGGTGACTTGTTTTTAAAGATTTTTCAAAAGTCACAACCTATAAGTAACTAGTTTTCAGAAGAGTCACAACTTTTAAAGTGACTAGTTTTTCAAAAGAGTCACAACTTTTAAAGTGACTACTTTTAAAGAAATTGCCAAGAGTCACAAACTTTAACTTGAGTCATCATATGATTATAAATATGTGACCATGACACGAATTTCAAATACTGAAAAGACTAATTCCTTTCATGATTAACAGATTTCATTCATAGAGTTTTTGTTCAATACTTTCTCTTCCAAGAAAAGTTCATTGTTCAAAAACTTGTGCTACTCTTCTTCTTCATTCACTTCTTTCTCTTGCCAAAAGATTCAAAGGACTAACCGCCTGAGAATTCTTTTGTTTCTTCTCTTCTCCCTCTTGACAAAAGATTTCAAAGGACTAACCGCCTAATATATCTTCTATTTCTTACAAAAGATTTGAAAGGACTAGCCACCTGAGATAACTTTTGTATCCCCCTCACAGAGAATTCAAGGGACTAACCGCCTAAGAATTCTTTGTCCTAACACATTGGAGGGTACATCCTTTGTAGCACACGTAGAGGGTACATCAACTTGGGTTTTTATACTGAGAACAAGAGAGGGCACATCTCTTATGGATCAGTTCAAGTGGAGGGTACATCCGCTTGGTTGGTCAAAGAGAAAAAGGGAGGGTACATCCCTTGTGGATCTTTGGCTTGTAAAGGATTTTACAAGGTTGAAAGAAATCTCAAGAACCGTTGGTTGCTTGGGGGACTGGATGTAGGCACGGGTTGTTGCCGAACCAGTATAAATCTTGTGTTTGTCTTCTTCTTCCCTACACTCTTTAATTTCTGCTGTGTACTTTTAATTGCCGCTTTTTCTTTTGGTTAAGTTATTGTTTCTGTTCTTTACTTTCTTAACTTAGTGGTAAAAGCCTAGTTAAATCTAGTAACATTAAGAAGGATAAATTTTTTAATTGGTCATGACACATTTATAATTAATTCAACCCCCCTTCTTAATTATTCTAAGGCCACTCGATCCAACAAGTGGTATCAGAGCAGGTTTCTTGAGAAAAGTTTCACAACTTCAAGATTCATGGCCTCCTCAAATTCTCTATTTCCTGAAGGAAACTCCATCCATAGGCCACTAATACATATGTTTTTGTTCTTTTTACAGGTGTTGAGGGAAGGAGCCCAGAGTATGAAAAACCTCGGGATTTGAGGTCAAATCCTTTCCAAGGTAGAGGGAATGATGCAATCCTATCCCGCAAGGGCATTGGGTAGAAGACTCCAAGTAGATTGGGCTAGAGATCCAAGGGAAGGCCCTAGGGTTCTCATGAGCCTTAGGGTAGATTTCGAGCCCATGGGCTAAGTATAAGCCCGCTTATCTTTGTAAATATTAGAATAGGTTTTTCCTTCGTTTGGGCCTTGTATTTTGGCCATTCTAGTAGTATAGGGTTTTAGCCCTGTATTTCGGGGCATTTTGAGTAGTCTTTGTAGGAAGGACTTTTTTTGTTGTATTTTCATATTTTTTGTCATGGGGGTGAGCTTAGCTATTATAGGGGGTGTGTAGCTAAGTTCTAGCTTCTCATCTCAAGGAGGTGAGCTTAGCTATTAGAGAGGTATTTGTAGCTAAGCTCTAGCTTCTTTAGGAATCTTCTTAAGGAAGCTTCTCAAGGAGGTGAGCTTAGTTATGAGAGGTGTGTGTGTAGCTAAGCTCTAGCTTCTCAAGGAAGTTTTCTCAAAGAAGCTTCTCAAGGAAGTTTTCTCAAGAAAGCTTCTCAAGGAAGCTACCTAGTCTATAAATAGAAGCATGTGTAACACTTGTTGTAACTTTGATGAATGAAAGTCTTATGAGACACACTTCAAAGTTCTACTTCTCCCCCTCTTTTATTCCTTCAATTTCGTGCTCCCCTCTCTCTCTTTCTCTCCCTCTTTCTTTTCCTCCATTGAAGCATCCTTCCAAGCTTCTTATCCAAGGCTCATCTTGGTGGTGAAGCTCCTTCTTCCATGGCTTATTCCCTAGTGGATGGCGCCTCCCTTCTCCTCTTCTCCTTTGCCTTCCGCTGCATCTCCATGGTGAAAAATCACCATTGAAGGACCTCATTGAAGCTCAAAGATCCAGCCTCCATAGAAGTTCCACAAGCAAGCTTCCATCACCATAACTTCGACAATGGGAAGAGATCTCAAGAAGGTTCCCCAACACTTAAATGCTATAAGTGTAATCAACCCGGTCACATAAAGGCACACTGCCCTACAAATGAATCATGGCTAGAAAAGAATGAGAAGAAAAGTCATGAAGAAAGAAGATCCAAGAAGGCGTATATTGCTTGGGATGACAATGACTCATCCGATGGTTCGGTGAAGGAGATCAACCTTCTATCCAAGGACTATGAAAGTGATGAGAACATCTCTCAAGAAGATTAAGCAAAAAGCAAAAGTCTGACTTCCATCTTTGAAGATCTAGGCACTTAAATCATGAAAAAGGTAACATCAACACCATTCTCTTTTAAATTAAGTTGATTGAATCTTTCCTTTCAATTAACTTTTTTATATGATGACTAACAAAATTTTATTTGTTTGTCTTGTTTGATTGCTATAATGAGTTTGTGCTTATGTGTTTGATTGAGTTATTTTTCCTTTCTCAAAGCATGAAGTTTATTCTTAAAACAAATATTTGATGATGCCTATGATTCTTGCATAATTTTTAATATGATATGTGAATTACTTGCTTAAGGTTCATTCATAAAGTTTTTCAAAAATCCATCATGTTAGATATATTTATTTTTATATAAGAGTTTTAATATATGAATTATTTTTTGATTCTGGAAAATGTGTTATCAAGCATGAGCATGATAAAGATATTGAGTATATAGGTTTCAGAGAAAATAATGTTTACATGATTGATTGGGTTCTTTGAACTTTCCATGTTTTTAAATTACCTTTAACAAATCTGAATGTTTGATGATGTATGTGATCTATATCCTTCAATCCTTGTGTGATTCTTGTTTGATATGTTTGAATTACTTGATTGACTACTTCAACCTTCCACCACCATCTTCATAGATTTAGATTATTATATTTTGTTTTTAAAGCCTTGTATTTGGCTATATTTTTTTATGACATATGAACACTTAGTATTTCTTTTAATATTTGCTTAGTATGACTGAACATGATGATTATATTTACTTGCTTTTGGTTGTTTATGGTTACGTGTGTTAAAATTAATTATTTTGATGGTATATGACTGAGTGGTATATATTTAAAATTGGTGTTATTCAAATTATGCTTTATGTATGCTTTAGAATCATTTATGTTTGTTATACAAATTATGTTTTGTGTATGTTTTAAATTATTCATGTTTTACACACTTTGGCCTTTTTGATGTTGCCAAAGAGGGAGAGAAAAATGGGTATTTTAGAAATCAAGATATTATATTTTCAAAGTTTTAAAATTAAGCATGAATTCAAAAAGAAAGGGGGAGAAAGAAATGAGTGAACGGTAGAACAAAACTTGTATGTATTATCTTGATTTCAGGATTGTCATCATCAAAAAGGGGGAGATTGTGGAAGCAATGACTTCCAAGATTATTTTGATGATGCCAAAGAATCAAGAGTTAAGCAAGTTCCAAAGAATCAGGAGTCAAAAAGCTTCAAGAATCAAGTTTAAAAGAATCAAAATTCAAGAACAATCAAGTTTCAAGATTCAAGAACAATCAAGTTTCAAGAACAATCAAGTTTCAAGAATCAAGATTCAAGAACAATCAAGATCAAGATTCAAGAATCAAGAGAAGACTCAATCAAGATAAGAACTAAAAAAAAATTCAAAACATTGAGTAGCACAAGAATTTTTCACAAAATCTTTTGCCAAAGAGTTTTACTCTCTGGTAATCGATTACCAGAAGGTAGTAATCGATTACCAGTAGCCAACATTATTTTTCAAAATTATTTACAAAGCTGTAATCATTACCATGAGCATGTAATCGATTACCAATGTTTTAAAATGTTAGATTTCAAATTTCAAGAAGTCACAACTAGTGATAAAACATTGTCAAATCATTTTAAACTTGTGTAATTGATTACACAATACTTGTAATCGATTACCCATAATTTTTAAACGTTTTAATTTTCAAATTTAAACATGAAGAGTCACATATGTTGATGTGTAATCGATCACACAATGATGGTAACCGATTACCAGTGACTGATTTTGAAAGGTGACTTGTTTTTGAAGATTTTTCAAAAGTCACAACCTTTAAGTAACTAGTTTTCAAAAGAGTCACAACTTTTAAAGTGACTAGTTTTAAAGAAATTGCCAAGAGTCACAAACTTTAACTTGAGTCATCAAATGATTATAAATATGTGACCATGGCATGAATTTCAAATACTGAATAGACTGATTCCTTTCATGATTAACAGATTTCTTTCATAGAGTTTTTGTTCAATACTTTCTCTTCCAAGAAAATTTCGTTGTTCAAAAACTTGTGCTACTCTTCTTCTTCATTCACTTCTTTCTCTTGCCAAAAGATTCAAAGGACTAACCGCCTGAGAATTCTTTTTTTCTTCCCTTCTCCCTCTTGACAAAAGATTTCAAAGGACTAACCACCTGAGATATCTTCTGTTTCTTACAAAAGATTTTAAAGGACTAACCGCCTGAGATATCTTTTGTATCCCCCTCACAGAGAATTCAAGGGACTAACCGCCTAAGAATTCTTTGTCCTAACACATTAGAGGGTACATCCTTTGTGTTACAAGTAGAGGGTACATCTACTTGGGTTGTTATACTGAGAACAAGAGAGGGTACATCTCTTGTGGATCAGTTCAAGTGGAGGGTACATCCACTTGGTTGTTCAAAGAGAACAAGGGAGGGTACATCCACTTGGTTGTTCAAAGAGAACAAAGGGGGGTACATCCCTTGTGGATCTTTGGCTTGTAAAGGATTTTACAAGGTTGAAAGAAATCTCAAGAACCGTTGGTTGCTTAGGAACTAGATGTAGGCACAGGTTGTTGTCGAAGCAGTATAAATATTGTGTTTGTCTTCTTCTTCCCTATACTCTTTAATTTCCACTGTGTACTTTTAATTGCCACTTTTACTTTTTGTTAATTTATTGTTTTTGTTCTTTACTTTCTTAACTTAGTAGTAAAAGCCTAGTTGAATCTAGTAACATTAAGAAGGATAAATTTTTTAATTAGTCAAGACACATTAATAATTAGTTCCACCCCCCCCCCCTTCTTAATTATTCTGAGGCCACTCGATCCAACTACTTTCTTATTATCTTCTTGAACTCTTTTAGTCTTTGATAATTTCATATTATTTAGTTTTTCTGATACTTGTTACATAAGCAAAAAAACCCAACTAACAATGTAACAAGTTTAGCAAATATGATAGACAATGAAATTGCAACATTGGTCCCAGAGTGGAAAATAGGACCCATAATAAAGGAAAAATCAGAATGTTCAAGTGCAAGTGTCTGCCACGTGTTGGAAGTGTGATTCCATGTGGCATGAACATTCAATTTCTTCATTGTTCTAAAAATGGATGTGCTGCAATTCATGGCCAATTTGAAGAGATAAACTGAAGGGTTTATCTTATGGCAGATGGAGATAAACTGAAGGGTTTATCTTATGTGTGCTGTTGTGGTAAAGCTATTCATATCATGTTTCTTAATCATCGTGCTTGATGTCTAGATGCCTACTACTACACAGGGAGACACAAACAAAGCAACTTTGCTCAATATTCAAACAACAAATCAAAAGATGAGTTTGTACTTGTACAGTTTCTACCAGAAGAACATAGATATTAAGATCATATCAAACCATATCAGCAATGTTATTCTTTTGGCAGTATAAGGAAACATTACTTAAACAAATCTAAAAATGAGAAACATGGCAGCAAATCACTTCACAATATTAAACATACTGTCCATATTAGTTCATCTCATATAAAGCTGAAGCTAATAACAACTGTTACAGCTAAGGGTAAATGTGATTTACAAATTCAGAAACAGAAAAGAGTAAAACAAATTCAGAAAAACTAATAATAGAAAGATAGGACAGATAAATTTATGTTGTGAAAATAACTCCATCTATATCAATTCTGCAAGTACACTTACCAGTATCTTTGCATCTTAATTAGTCAAACTTGTGAAAATTGAGTTCTCTTGTCATTCCACCTTTTTTTAACACAATGACTCTTGGTAATAATTTCTCTTTATTATTTCTCAGGATATGTTCACAAGAGGGACAGACACAACTGCAGTTACTCTAGAATGGTTACTGGCAGAACTAATTAACCATCCGACAGTCATGGAGAAAGCAAGGAAGGAGTTGACTCTATCATTGGCAAAGACAGAATGGTAATGGAAACATATATAAATAATCTTCCTTATCTCCAAGCCATAGTGAAGGAGACACTGAGGCTTCACCCTCCATCTCCATTTGTATTGAGAGAGTCAACTGGGAATTGCACTATTGCTGGATATGACATTCCAGCAAAGACTCAGGTTTTCACTATTGTATGGGTTATTGGTAGGGATCCAAAGCACTGGGATGATCCTCTTGAGTTTAGGCTTGAAAGGTTTCTTAGCAATGATAATGAGAGTGGAAAAATGGGTCAAGTTGGGGTCAGGGGACACCATTATCAACTTTTTCCTTGGGAGTGGAAGAAGAGGGTGTCCAGGAGCTTCACTAGCACTAAAGGTTGCTCACACCACCCTTGCTGCTATGATTCAATGCTTTGAATTGAAGGCTGAAGAAAAAGGAGGGTATTGTGGTTGTGTTGACATGGAAGAGGGACCTTCATTTATTCTTTCAAGTGTTGAACCCTTGATTTGTGTCCGAAAATCAAGACTCATGTCATTCCCTTTGTATCATGCTAAATACTATTTCTTGGTGTCACTCAAATTAAGACCAAGTATGAAACCTAGAAGCAAAGTTAGACTCCTTGTTGATGTAGTAAACAAAGTTAGACTCTTTTGGTCCCTTAGATTGAAAAGTAATTTTTTTTAGTCCCTTGAATTTAAGTGATTTTTTAGTCCTCTAATTTGGAATTAATTAATTATGGTCCACAAAATTGATGTTAAGAAAATCTGCTGATGTAGCTAATAATGTGTTCTCTTATAATTTAAACTCCCAAATTTAAGATGACAAGTAATGCTTTAAAGTAAATTTTGAAACAATTTTAAACCCCCAAAATCAGGAAAGCAAAATCAAACATCGTGTTTGCACATTTTAGCTACAAGTCATCATACCTTAGTCCCAAAATAAAACTGAAAAAACCTAACTGTAAGATGAGATGTGGAGAGAGAAAAAGAACATGAGTGGGAAAGAGAGATGTGGAGGGAGCGAAAAAGAACATGAGTAAGAGAGATGTAGAGAGAGGGTGGGCAAGAGAAAAAAAGGAAGCCAATAGAGAGATGGTAACAAGATGAGATGGGACCTTGTCATCATGGTTGTGGTAGTAGCCACCTAATTGCAAAGTCAGAAGGGGAGACTAAGAAAGATAAGGGGAAATTCTTAAAATTATAAGCCTACATTGAGTACTTCAAACCGTCGATATTAAAGACCCAACATACCTAACCTAGGTTAGTTCTAAAAACTATTTTGAATTGAACTAAACTGATAACTAAATTCAACAAGGCAAACACAGGCACAAAAATAGGCAGACAACGGTACCATATGAATTACTAAATGTTGGGTTCAACCATTTTTCTATCATGGAAGGAAAAAAATGTTTCAGGGATAGTGGTACTTACCTTTGATGGAAACTTCACTGATCAACTTCTCCAGCATTGCTTCGTAGAGATTGAACACACAAAGGCACAGTGCAGGTGAGCTCGAGGGTCACTGTAAACATAAAGCCACAAAAAGCTTTGAATCCCCATGAGGATGGAATAATCAAACTCGAAGACAAACAATTAAGATGCTATTTTAACTTAAAATTTGTAGCTAAAATCAGAAAAGCAACTTGCAACGAAAACCATTCAAACAAAGGAAGAAGCAGACGCCATTCGAAGTGAAGCAGGGTGCTCACTCACACTCTACAATAGGGGAAATCATGACATGATTTATGACCAAAGAGCATAGAAAGAAGCAGGTTTGCCCACGTACCTAAATCACGACAGTGATGAACACGAACTCGAACGGGACTGCTGCGAACTCGAACTCCTACTAGAACACCAACTCGAACTCCAACTTGAACATGAACTCGAATGGGAACTGGTGCGAATTCCAACTCGAACATGAACTCCAACTCGAACGGGAATGGTAGCTTCAGTGAGGAAGACAAACAGCCTAAGCGATGAGGAAGAAAGGGAGAAAGGGTTTTGGTAACTGATCGCGTGGAGGGAAAATGGATTTTTCAGGGTTTTAACTTATCAACGAGACAACATCGGTTTTTTAAACATAATCGATGTTAACTAGTTGATGTCAACATCAGTGTTTTAAATAACCGATGTTAACTTTCTAAAGTTAACATCGATTTTGCAAAAACCGATGTTAACTAGTTGATGTTAACATCGGTTTTTAAATAACAAATGTTAACATATTAATGTTAACATTGGTTGTTTCAAAAACCGATGTTAACATCAACAAGTTAACATCGGTTTTGAAAAAATTGATGTTACTTAATGTTAACATCGGTTATTGAAAAACTGATGTTAACATCAACTAGTTAACATCGGTTTTTTCAAAACCGATGTTACTTAAGTCAACTTATTTACGAAAATGCCACTGCATTTTTCTTAACATCGGTTTTTAAAAAAATTGATGTTAAGTTACCGATGTTAAATCAATATTTTTGTAGTAGTGATAATATTTCCATCTCAAATAGTGGAGGATTAGGACCAAAATGATAATCTTTTTGTTGTTTGCGATGGAAATAATTCTATACAATTTGTGAGAGACAATGCATCAATGACAAATAGAAAAGGGATAATGGTGACAAACAATTAAAGTTGTGAGGGATAATTTCTCATTATCTATGAATACAACAGTCCTTCACGATTTGTGACGGATTTTTTGTTTGTCACATTCAGTGAAAGAAAATCATATACAATTAAAATTGTTCATTTGTTTTCATAAAATGTGATGAAATTTTTTAAATGATGTGACAAAACAAATTTTGTCATTGTTTGTAACAGGAAAAAAATCTCTTGCTAAAGTGTTTGTTTGTGTCACCAAAATTTGCAAGAGCTTAGTTCGTCACAAACTATTTTTGATTTTTGTATATTTAACCACAGATTCACTCGCTTGCTAATTTTGATTTTTCTGGTAGTATTACTTCTCCTTCAAAAGAATTGTATAAGACAAGTAGCAGTACATGATGGGAGGCATGTGACTTATGTAAGGCATGTGAGAGGCATGTGACTTATGTAAGGACTAATAAGTAAATAATTAACGATTAAGGACTCAATTGTAACTGGGCTTAATAGGAGAAGTTTCTAGAGCTAACTGCTACTTGATGGGAGTAGTGGTTATAAAAGGGGGGTTAATATCCACTAACGTGAAATAAGGTCCCCTTCCTGACCAGAAAAGTGTTCTCTCTCACCCATAGCCATCACGAATGGAGAGAGGCAAAAAAGAAAGGCCTAAGGAAGTGAAATCTTATTTCTCTCCTCTTTCAAGGAAATCAAAGTGCACCGGAGATAAGTTCCTACAGAGAAAGGTACAAGTCTTCCATGGAGAAAGGTACACATCATTATCTATGGTTGTTCATTGATTGTTTGTGAGAACCATAGGTTTCAAGATCCTGTTGTTTCCTATCATTGATAGTCTAGGAAACCTCTTAAGAATTTTTACATGTGGTATCAGAGCATGTGTTATGAAATTTATGATTCTCCAAGAATGATTTAATTTTTCCCAATTATGCATGAACCCTAATTATGAAATTTAGGGATAATTTAATTTCTTTAAATTATGCATCAAACCTAATTATGAAATTTAGGGATTTTAATTTGTGTTACATGTATTTTTAATTAATGTTTTAATAATGTGTCTTTCGCGTTAATTATATTTTCCACTGCAAAGTATGAAATTATGTATATCACGAGAAAGCTTCTCTCGTGCCATTAAAGGACGTTAAGCATTTAACTAGAATGAGAGTAGAGAAAGCCATTAATTTATTTCTAATGGAGAAAGGCTAATTCAAATGTTTTGGAGAAAGCTACATGACCGTAAAGTAGGTTCCTTTTAATTCCAAATCATGGAAAAGGCTGCTGCACAACGTTCCAAACAGGGGAAGAAGAAAGGAAATATTTTGGAAATTGCTATTTGCAAACCCCTTTTTGTTATTTCCAATCCCACTTGTGATTTTTTTTCAAAAAAAAAATGATTATTAAACGTAATTAAAGGATTGAAAGTTTATATTCTTTAATTAAATTAACGTGAATGTTTTGCAATTATTAGTAGCAGTAAATATATGTATATGCTACATATTTGCTTGAACGTGTTTGAATGCAAAAACACAAATAAATGTAAATATTATTTTATGGTCTGGAATGAAATTAATAGAATGGCTATGAATTGTTAATAGCAATAAGTATGTGCAGGCCATATATAATTGACTGGAATTAAATGTATGTTCAATTTGTTAGTCACCAAAGTGGCCAAATTTGTAAGGTTATTTAATTCCAAATTAATGATATTTCAATTATATTTGGTTGGAATTAAATGTATGTTGAATTTGTTAGTCACCAAAGTGGCCAAATTTGTAAGGTTATTTAATTCCAAAATTAATGATTATTTTGATTACTCGTAGAATAGTGGATGCTAAATTATATGGTTATTGGTTTATGGGTAATTCAAATTTATTGTTATAAGGCATTTATGGATCGCCCAAAGGTTGATTAGTTGTTCTTATAATTAATGAATATAATTGTAGGCGATTTGTGTGTATCATTAGTTTTATTTATATGCCCAAAGGAAATAGATGCTACTAATTGGTGCATATTTAATTGCCAAATAATGTTAAAATTTTATTAGCATCATTATGTTTGTATGTTGTGTGTTGGTGTATCACCCAAAGGAGAACATCAATATACATTGACCGTTATCTGAATGAATCATATGTATGACATGTATTTTGTGGCGTCCCCAAAGTAATGACTGGTTTCATAGTAATGATTTAAATAACAAACCATGGTAAAAAAAAAATTCTTTTTCTTTTTCATTTCTTTCTCTCTTCACAATAATTAGATTCAGAAGGAAAATCCTCACTATAGAGTCCTGAATGGCCAGTTCACAACTCTATTCGGAGTCATTTCTTTCTTACCGCTCGTAATCTCTAAACTAATTTGTTGTTTCAAAGGAAGAGTATACCAGCCATTACTTTAGGTCGTCACGTGAAAATAATAAAATAAAATACGGTCGGTAAACTCTTTTGTAAATAAAGTTTGCTAATGCTTTCTTTTCGAATAACAAGGTTAAACATAAGTACATTCATCATTTAAAAGCTGTCCAAAATATGGGAGTTTTACAAAATACATAGTGTCATCCAGAGCAAAGGTGTCCACAGTGGTGGCTTCAGCCACATGTATACAATCATCAAATTCCTATACAATAGGTCTACCCATACAAAACAAAAGAGTAAACCTAACAGTTAGTCTTAGATACACCCACCCTCAAAAGTATATAAAACTAGTCCATAGAACTGTCTACTATGATGAAGAGCCTCCACTGATCGCCATCTCTCCAGGGCCACTATCCTCCGTAGAGTCTGCCTCGGATGCCGACATGACATCCTCGGGAGAATCCACCTCAGGGAGTGGGTCTTCATCACCCTCTAGAAAGTCAAGAGCATCCACAGCAGGCTCAGGAGGTAGCTCCTCAGGGTCCTCCTCAGGGTCTTCCTCGGATGATGTCACCTCAATCACGTGGACTGGCTCCACTAGACGGTATGGTGTAGGCGTGGGTAGTATCCACTCCACAGTGCGCTGAAGCGTGCGCGCGGGTTCATCTGGATGCACCAATGAAGTAGCCATAAATCGAATCGTGCCCCGAAATCGGCACCTCGTGTTGCCTTCGAGGGTCTCCCAAGCTCCCTCTAGGCACTCCATCTCCACTCGATCATGGATTAGTTGCATCGCCATCACGATCTACAAGAAAGAAAAGAAAGGGGTAGACTCTTTCACGAGAATCTAACTACGCCGCAACACAATGCGTCTCATAACCACTACATGCAATTAAAAGGGGTATCTTTAGGCTTTTCATCTCTGGTAATCGATTACACAGCCTTGGTAATCGATTACCAGAGGCCAAACTCGAATTACATAGCTTCAGGACATGAAAACCTGAAAAAGGCACTGTGTAATCGATTACACATACCTGGTAATCGATTACCAGTGACCCATTCCTCTGTGTAATCGATTACACAGCCTGGTAATCGATTACCAGAGGCCTCCACAATCTTCCAGTTCCCTTTTTAAGCCTGGTAATCGATTACACCCCTTGGTAATCGATTACCAGAAGCTCTCCTAGCTTCCTGACCTCGTTTTCAAGCCTGGTAATCGATTACACCCCTTGGTAATCGATTACCAGAGACCATCTTAGCCTCCTGTCTTCATTTTTAAGCCTTGTAATCGATTACCCACCCTTGGTAATCGATTACCAGAGGCCATAACCCATATATCACACAAGATTCACAGCTGGCCAGCCACCACACAAGCCTCCTTGCTTTGTGGTCTTTGTTCCTTTTATCTGTTGACTGCCAGGAGCTCGCCTGCTTAGGTACATCACAGGTTCTCATTGACTAACTATGCCCGGGTTGGGTCGGGATTGGTCAAGCTTGGTTTTGGGCAATAGCACCCCACCTGACGTCCCCAAGGTCTCCTGACCCCCGCGACATATCTCCAGGTACCACTCTGTGGTCAACGAATAAAAGCAAGAAGTTTCACCCTTCTACACTTCCTCGTTTCAAGCTTGTAGGATTATGGGGTATCCATCACATGTGGTACTAGGTGGCGGTCGGGCGAGGGTGCACAACAATTCTCCACATCCACAAATCACGTATAACCCACCATCCCCTGTTGCCCACCTCCAACTGAGCTCACGTACTCCCACGTAGCCCTTATCCCCGTTCCTCTCAACGTCGGGTCCCCATCAATCCTCCCAAGCTTCCACAACATCCAGGTAATTCCACATCCAATCATCATGGACTAACAAAACCAAGCAAAACAGAGCAAAGGCAGAAAACTCTGCCCAAAACACAACTCAAAATCACAGCTTTTCACATACAAATACCCTAGTAACATTTCCTTCATTCCAATTCGCTAACCGTTGGATCGACTCGAAAATGTTACTGGAAGTCTCTAGTACATAAGTCTACATTTTGACCGTTGGGATCTGCTAACAAACATCCAGAACTCATTCTGTACTACTCTTTCCACAACCAGCAAATACATAGCATTTTTCTGCACTTATGCAAAATTCTGCTGCACATTCCAACAGCAAAATTCTGCATAAAGTGCAGATTTCGAAAACCACTCTTTCCCTCATCCAATTTTGCCCAAATTGAATCCTACAAGTCCCAAATCATGTACCAATCATGTCTAAACCAAGGACAAGCTTCAGACCAAGGCACCACAAAATTTAGGTATCCAAAACCCCTCAATTTAATGGATTTTCAAGGTTTGAGAAGTGAAATTGAGAATGAGGTAAATTTGGAGCAAACTCTCACCTCACACAAGTCTATAACATCAATTTAAACTTGCTCCAACTGGATTTACACCTAAAATTCCACCGAATTAAAATTTGACTCCTCAACACCCAAATTTTACCCTAGAAATGGCTCTTTGTTCACTTTGGTCATTTGTTTTTCTCTCTTACACAACCCAAGCTTTCTCATAAGTCCTAAATGACATTTCAAACTAGGATTAACTCACTCTAACCTCCAAATACCACTAAATCTAGATTTGGCCTTCCAACTCTCATAGTCTCACTCTTTTTTCCACTCACAACACCATACTCTCACCTTCTAACCCTAGGTTAACTCTACCCTTCATCTCTAACAGTTTTCCATAAGCAATTTCAGTACATAAACATCACAAGCATCATCATAAAAACCCTAAAACAGAATGGGTAAGCTTAACTCATCCAAACATGGCATGTTCAACATGAAAATCAAGTGAGAAAGAAGTCCGCCCAAACCTGAAATTTCGATGTCCCACACGTAGAGATGCGCTTCACGACTCCGAAAATGCCTTCCTTTCGCGATTTGGAGCAGAAATGGGCACCAAAGGTTGGAGCTTTAATGGAGTTTCAATAGAGGATGAAGAAGAAGAGAATGGCAACGTCAGAGAGAGAAAAGAGCTTTCTGAAATTTTCTTTGGCTGAGTGAGGAGAGAGAAAACAACTTTTTGGTTAAAAAGAAAAGCTTTTTCTCTTTTCTATTATTTTATTTTAAGTTATGCCACATGTCTCCATTTGAGTGGAGCAAAAGGCCCACTTTTCTCTTGACGTGACTCATGCTCAGCCACATGAAGAGAAAAATATGACCTTTTGAAATGCCAAAATCCTGCCTCGGCTTGCGTGCTATTCCTTTGGTTCCGGTCCCTCGCGTTTCTCTGCGCCCGTCGGGGCCAGTTTTCGAAAGTAGGCAATATATATATCGAAACGCTCAGAATAAAGCCCCGAGCGTGGTTCAGAGGTTGGTTTTGTTAAATTCTAAGTCGCACGCAAAACGATGATTTTTAGACTTATTAATTAAGAATTAACCTATAACCTTCCAGTTATGAATTTCTCTTCCTTAATTAGCCTAACTCGCATATCTTGCCCCCACTATTCCTACTTCTACCAGGAACATATATGCATATACACTGAATAATACTTATATATATATAATCATTCAAAATACATCGTTTTCAAAAATTCCGGGTAGAAATTTCCAGGATGTCACATATTTTATGTCTCAAAACACTTATGTGAATTTTATTATGTAATACATGTTTTGAATTCATTGGATTCTTATGTATCATTTGTGCCAATTTTAATGGGGTTAACCTCTCTGACTAAAATGAGCAAGTCCAATTTCACCTCAATGTTTTGAATCATGATCTTGCTATGTTGGAAGAGAAGTTTGTTACTATTATTGATGTTAGTAACAATGAAGAGAAAGTTCATTATAAAACTTGGGAAAGATTTAACAGACTCAGCCTAATGTTGATGAGAATGTCTGTTGCAGACAGTATTAAGACAACTCTTCCTAAAATCAAAAATGCTAAAAAGTTTATGTGATTAGTGGGAGAGCGCTCTCAAACAGTTGATAAGTCTGTTGCTAGGACATTAATGAGTACATTGACCACCATGAAGTTTGATGGTTCACGTACTATGTATGAATATGTCACTGAGATGACAAACATTGTAGCAAGACTTAAGACCTTGGGAATATAATGGTTGTGAATGAGAACTTTCTTGTTCAGTTTATTCTAAACTCATTATCGTATGAGTTTGGCCTGTTCTAAATGAACTATAATACCATGAAAGATAAATGGAATGTGCATGAATTGCACAGTATGTTAGTTCAGGAAGAAACGAGGCTTAAGAATCAAGGAAGTCACTTAATCCATTATGTTAGCCACCAAAGGAATCAAGGAGCTTGAAAAGAAATTTATGAAGAAGCATGATAAAGGCAAATGGTCATTAAAGAACAATGACGACTCTTTGCAAATCCAGAAGAAAGGTATTAAAGGGCAATAATTGTCAATTTTGTGAAATTAAGACATTTCCAAAAAAAGGATTGCCTAAAGTGTAAGTCTTGGTTCGAAAAGAATGGTGAGCTTAATCCTCATGTATGTTTTGAATCAAACTTAATTGTAGTTTCCCATGATACATGATGTATTAATTTAGGATGTATGACTCATGTTTCTAACAATATGCAGAGATTCCTTACAATCCAAACCATAAGCCCAAATGAGAAGTTCATTTTCATGGGGAATGAAGTGAAAGCTCCAGTGGAAATAGTTGGGACTTATTGTTTAAAATGCAACACTGGACATCGTTTAGATTTACTGGAAACTCCTTATGTACCTAGTTTATCTAGAAATTTAGTTTCATTATCTAAACTTGATGTTACAGCATACTCTTTTAATTTTGGTAATGAATGTTTCAATTTATTTAAGCATAATCATCTCATTGGTACTGGTATCCTTTATGATGGTTTATATAAATTGAAATTAGACAGTTTGTATGTTGAAACTGTTTTGACTTTGCATCATAATGTTGGCACTAAACATAGTTTAGTGAATGAACGATCCGCTTTCTTGTGGCATAAATGTTTAGGTCACATTTCTAGAGAAATGATTGAAAGATTAATAAAGAATGAAATTCTTCCTTATCTAGATTTTATGGATCTAAATATTTGTGTGGGTTGTATTAAGGGAAAACAAGCAAAACATACAAAGAAAAGAGCTACAAGAAGCACCCGGCTTCTTGAAATTGTGCATACTAATATTTGTGGACCTTTTGATATTAGTTCTTTCGGAAAGGAATGATACTTTATCACCATTAAAGAGACGTTTTCACCCGTCTCACGAAAGGATTCTTTCAGGATTATTATGGCATTAGTAGCCCATTATGACTTGGAGCTACATCAGATGGATGTGAAAATTTCCTTTCTTAATGGAGATTTAGAGAAGAATGTTTGTATGGACCAACCAATGGGGTTCTCTGTTGAAGGAAATGAACACATGGTGTGCATACTAAAGAAATCAATATACAGTCTTAAAGCAAGCTTCCCGTCAATGGTATTTGAGGTTTAATGATACCATTATTTCCTTTAGATTTAAGGAAAATACTGTTTATCGGTGTATGTATCTGAAGGTCAGTGGGAGTAAGGTTATTTTCTAATTCTGTATATTGATGATATCTTGCTTGCAGCTAACGATCTTGGTATTCTTCATGAGACTAAGAAATTTCTCTCTAGAAACTTTGAAGTGAAAGATATGGGTGAGGTAAGCTATGTGATAGGGATAGAAATATTCCATAATAGATCACAAGGATTGTTAGGCTTATCTCAGAAAGTATATATATTGATAAAGTGCTAGAGAGATTCAAGATGGAAAGGTGTTTAACATCGCCTATTCTAATTTAGAAATGACACAGAGTTAGTTTCACACAATGTCCTAGAAATGATATGGAACGAAAACAAATGAAAGTAATTTTGTATGCCTCAGTTGTTGTTGCATCTGATAGCTGAATTTGTAGTATGTTTTGAGGCTACAATTGAGGCTAATTGGCTGCGGAACTTTATTTCAGGGCTTGGAATTGTCGACAGTATTGTTAGGCCGCTGAAAATGTATTGTGATAACTCCGCAGCAATATTTTTTGTAAGAATGAAAAGCACTCTAAGGGTGCTAAGCATATGAAATTGAGGTACTTTGTCGTGAAGGAAGAAGTTCAGAAATAAAGAGTGTCAATAGAACATATTAGCACAAACCTTATGATAGTTGACCCTTTGAATAAGGGATTACCGCCCAAGACATTATAGAACATGTTGAAAGTATGGGCATTATTGTTATTGATGATCATTAAGTGTAATTTATCTTATGTATTTTTAGTGACACTCTGAGCTCAATTATGATATGTTTCTGATTACCGGTTCTCTATGTTTGCATGCATGTTTGTGTTAGAGTAATGTTAACAGGTTTTGTCTTGAATGAAGACATTATGTTGGACCAATTATGTACTCCTAACTAATGGTCATATTAAGGAGAAGACTAATTTGTAGTAAATGGAAGGGACTATGTCGATTAGATGATGTACAACCACCATGACTCGAATTGGTTCCTATTCTTAATCATGATATTATGATGTACCCAATGTATAAAATAATTTAGTCAATTTTTAATGCGCATTATGTTAGTTAATCTATTTATTTATTTAGTCCATAATGTTTATTAATGTCACATGAGCCAAGTGGGAGAATGTAAGAATTAATGTCTCATGTGAGAGGCATATAACTTATGTAAGGACTAATAAGTAAATAATTAACGATTAAGGGCTAAATTGTAACTGAGCTTAATAGGAGAAGTTTCTAGAGCTAACTGCTACTTGATGGGAGTAGTGGTTATAAAAGAGGGTTAATATCCACTAACGTGAAATAAGGTCCCCTTCCTGACCAGAAAAGTGTTCTCTCTCACCCATAGTCATCACGAATGGAGAGAGGCAGAAAAGAAAGGCCTAAGGAAGTGAAATCTTATTTCTCTCCTCTTTCAAGGAAATCAAAGTGCACCGGAGATAAGTTCCTACAGAGAAAGGTACAAGTCTACCATGGAGAAAGGTACACATCATTATCTATGGTTGTTTATTGATTGTTTGTGAGAACCATAGATTTCAAGATCCTGTTGTTTCCTATCATTGATAGTCTAGGAAACCCCTTAAAAAAATTTACAGAATAATCCTCATCATTCAGTCTTTTACGAGCTAATCCACAACTTCAATATTACTTATGACTTTGAAGCTCTCAAAACTTCAATTTAGAAGTGCAACACGTTAGATTTCCACCTAGGTGCAGAAAAGGTGGAAGGACAAAGACATGGAGCGCGAGTGCATATTGTGATTCTCCTTTTTAGGTAAGAGGGAAAAAATGGTAATAATAAATCTACTTGAAGAAAAGTAGAATAATCACTAATGAAAAATAAATTTCGAAACAAACGCATTATTTTATTTTTAATTTTAGTTTTAGAAGTTAGAGTCACGTCTCTTACCACATGGGCGAGATTTGAGGCAGAAAAGTGCAATTGCCAGGTAATTTATTCCAAAGTTAATGAATTAAGAACTAGCATGCGAATTTAGAACCAAAGTGTAATGAACGAGACATACAGTTGTAATATAAATTATTAGAAGTTTCTTAACCATATATGATCGTCAGCATTTGCGACCAATATAACATTGCAATTTGAAGCAACTTTATGTGCACTTACTAATTGGCTAAGCTAAGGATCTTAAGAGGCATATTCCTATTTGTTGGTTATCTTCCGTCTTTCTGATGAGGCGTCCCCGAGAATTGGATGCTAATGTTAGGTATGTTGGAGCAACTAGGTTCAGTTAAAGCAACAATTATTAAAATGGAGTCTACGGATCAAACGAGCATTAATCATATAAAATTGTTCTCACTTAATTCAGTGATATCGAGTTTAAATTTTGAATATATATGTGTTAAATATTTGAAAGAATTTTAGGAACGGCTGATTCTCCTAGATTTACTAGACATTTTATTTCAATCAGCCATATAATATATAAGTAAAAGTAATTGTCACATTATAGGTTGATTTTTTAGAATTAATTAAGTTCAAATCTAAATTTTAAGAATAATATTGATATCAATAAATTAAAGTGTATAAATAAAAGATAATTTAGACCTTATAAGTTAGTTTTGTTACATCAAATTATGGTTAAATCTAAATTCTAACAAGATTTGAGTAAAATTGTTTCTTGTAAAAAATATAGTTCTTGTTGATTAGTATCCTAGGAATATTGTTTAAAGACTTAAAAAGGAAAAAAAAATTATTATGAAGATTATAGGAAAATAAACAAAGGTCACAAAAAGCACAATTTTTCATCTTCTAATAATTTTTTTCCCTTTTAACTTAAAAAATGAACTAAGAACACTGTTCAATATTTGTTTAAAAATACATGTGATCTAACAAACTGAGGTGTATTCCTCAAATGTTACAATATAAAATCAGTTGAAACCATTAACCTCAAACATTTTGCGCTTGGTCTCTTGGTCTTGAGGCACTAGGCACACAGTGGACGTAGGTGGACATCAATGTATCCACTTATTGCAAAGGCTCGTTGGCAACCCACTTCATATGGCAACCCATTACGTGTATATATACCTTTGGTTTGATTGGACAGCTCACTCACATTTTCATTGCATAATACATTTGATCACTTTTTTTCTTTTGGATTTTCTCCTTTCATGATAGAAAATTGTTATCTAAAGGCTTTCTTAGCATATCTACATGGTTTTGGGGATTTATAATTCAAAAACGATGTCCTCAACAATTATGCACATCCCACTATCATCTTGTCCAATTCTTGCTTTGGCTGAAAATGACACAGATTCATATAACATTCCTTATAAATGAAACATCTCGAAATATTATATCACTTCATGAATGCAATAGGTTTATCATATAGAAAAAATCTGTACTTTCTGTATCGGTGTGAGGTGTCTTTTCTCTTTAACTTCTTGATGTTTCCTTTGGGCTCTGACCAACTTTTATTTTTAAAGTAGTGGCTGATTTACAAATAATTTATTGAAGTTATTGGTACAGTTAATTTATTGAACTTTTTGCCTTTTCTTTTCTGAAAAATGAATAAGTAGTTCATCATAAAAAGAAAAAATTGTGTATATATATGTGTATAAAACGAGGGGGAAAAAAAGATAAGCTTCCTTTTCTCTTTGGTTCGATGTACAGAGATCGTTAATTATTTGGGGTATTTTGTTTGGTACTATTCGTTTGGGGCTCTTAAAAGTATTAAGCTTAAATATGATTTTTGGTTTCTAAAATATTATTTTAGTTTTTATGAATTTTTGTCTTTTGACTTTTATTTTATTTTATTGAAATGACTGTAATAACATATTTAAAAAAAATCTGAAAATAAATCTGAAAATAAGAAGTAATAACATATTTAAAAAAAATCATGAATTAAATGATTTTTAAAATGATTTTTTTAATAAAATATATTATATAGAAATGAAAGACATGTAATAGGGATTTGTAATAATTAACGCACCTGTTAAACCAATTAAATTAAAGCTCTTTGTAAATTAAAGTGTTATTTAAGTCATTAGTTTAAAATAAGATTATTTATCAACTGGAAATTACTAATAAGAATTTAATTTTTGAAATTAATAAAATGAGTTACATCAAAATTTACACATACATTACTTTATATGTGCATTTTTTTTTACTATTTTATTTCATTTGATCATATATGGTAAATAACATACATGTAGTATGAAGTACGTACTCAGAACAGCTTTCAACAAGCATTTTCATCAAAATTGAACATTTTTTATTTTATGGGTTCACCAGGATCCTAAAATACCAACAATTTGAATATTAAATTTTTTCAAAATTAATCTGTAAAAGTTGATAAAAGTATTTCTGGTAAGCTTACATGGGTTTTAAAATTGCTTCACCATTCATAGGCTCCAATCTTCATGTAAGCTGGACGAAATTAGTCTTGGAACGAGAAAATGAACATAGAAAAGAAAAAAAAAAACCTGATATATCCTTGATGTGTGTTTATCCAAGTCATTGAAGAGGATAATTGCCCGGGCCTTTATCAATGGTAACTATCCCTAAGTGAAAAAGTGTGATAACTATTCACACAGAGCCTAATCAAAGGCATTTCACCCTTATCAAGTTTTTAATTTGTTCATGTTGATTTCAGATTTATGATAGGATTTAAAAATTCAATCGCATATGGCCATATGCTCACGTCGGTTTGAAATCATACACCATTCCCATTTTTTCTGTTCAAAATAACTTTGCCGGTACGTGGGCTGCATGTGCCTCTAATCGTTGTAAAGTTTCGTTTTGTTGCTCTACTAATTATGTTTGTTTTTCAATGAGCTTCTTCATATGGTCTCGTTAGTGGACATTGGGTTGGGAGTTGATTTGCTGATGTGTTTAATATGGTGTTGATTGTCTATTGTCTGTTGGTCTTGGATAATTTGGTGGGTAGTTGGAATTATTTATATAGGTCTCCACCATGATGGCAGTTCCTGGAAGATTACAAGTGCTGAGTGGATCAAAGGAACAAAATCAATCTAGATTGTTTTAAATCGGTCCATCAACTATGGCAAATCCAGAAATATTATGTTGTTGTGGGGGCAATTTCCATATACATAAATTTGTGGGATAAAACTCATTAGTTTTTTTGAGCAAATTACATTGATACTCCCTAAAATTTTGTCAAATTATATAATAACCTTGCTTTTCCTATTCCTATAAAAATTTATCATAATTGTTTGAAAAACATTACATTGATACTTTTTTTTAGGTCACACACATCCTTTATGATTTAAGAAAAATTACATCATGTACCCTTGTAATATGGATCATTGGAAGAGTGAAAAAGTAGAGATATTTTGTGTAATTCAACAAAATCTCAGTATAATTTACTCTAATTTTTATTTTGTATTTCAAATTATGGGGATAATTTATAACTATATATATATTATACAAAGAAAATTTTAAATGTTTGTAGGGGCAATGCCCCAGTATCCACCAAGAGAATCCATCCCTATCATTAACAATGAGACAAATTGTTCTCACATATGAAGTCAATGTTATATTCAGCCCTAGCTATGCAGCACATGGTTCTCACAAGCCTTTGACCTAAATTATTTCTGGTTGACTAAATCCTAGTCAGAAGAATGCAGAAGATTATAATTGCAAGAACTTTGACACTCAAGTCAATTTATTTGAATTAGAGATAAAAGGTGGTCAGGGTGGAAGTCATTTATGCTATGTGGAATCCTACTGCGTTTAATTGTAAGTCTTTTCTAGTGTAGATGATAAATTAAGATAATGCATTTATCTTCTTTTTGATAAGATAATTATCTTCTGACAAGAGAATCACACAATTTTTGAATTATCTCCTACTGATTTCTTACCCTTTGTAAGTTGCTCTCTTTTAGGCTTATTTGGTCATGCTACTTGTTTGTGATCAGATGGAGCCTATTGAATATTATTAAACACGAGTTAGTGCAAACTAGATAGTAAACAATCCTTAATAAGTGTATATTGTCCTTGACATTCAAAATCACGATCAAACATTATACATTTGAAAATGGCCAATCAAGAACCACCATCCACTTCTATTTACGAACTCATTTGATCCCAGATATAATTAGCATGACAGTTGAAGTTGTACCTCATTATCTTCATGGGCTTATCCATGTGATACGTAAGTCTCCCAAGATATAATAGGTTCTTCCCAAAAAAAAAAAATTTGGGACAACAAAACTAGCAAGCTTTTTAATGAGAATAAGAAAGACGAAAGACATCGGAGAGAATTACATAAAACCATGTAAAACATAGATATTTATAATGAAAAAAGATAGAGTTTCTAAAACCACCTAAAACCAAGTCAACCAATAAGGCGAGGTCTTCGTTTGGTAGAGGTGAAAGAGAATGAAAACATAGTGAATGAACAATAAAATGAGGTGGAATCTACACTTTTATACTCTACTTTTTAATTTGCTCATGTTGATTTCAAATTATGCTAGGATCTAAAAATTTAATTGCTCATGCTCACTTATGTCTGCTTGAAATCATACATCATTCTCACTTATAGCTTAATAAGGATTTTAAGCATATTATTTTTTTAAGGAAAAGAACGTATTAATTTAAAATATTATAGTTTACTCATTACTTGTTATACTTAGGTTTAATTATCAATTTGGTCCCTAAGTTATATTAAAAGGTTCAATTTGGTCCTCAAGTTTTTAAAATGTTCAATTTGGTCCCCAAGTTTTTTTAGAATGCATCAATTTTTTTTGGTCCTTTCCGTCCAATTAAGTTGACGCTGTTAGGAATGTGATTAGTGACCATTTTTAATTGCCACTATATATACTTATTATTTAAAAAAACAATAAACAAACATCAACGTTGTCATCTCCCCCACGCGCAACCTTCAAACAAGACCCATTGCCATCCTCAACCAGATTTGACCCTCCACCACCACCAAACCAAATCAAATCTACATTGCCTTCGACCCACACCTACCACACGCTATCACCGCTATCTATTAGATTTATGCATGGAGACCTATTCCCCAGACCATGTGCCACCATCTTGTCATCACGCCACCACCCAAGCCCCTAACCCTAGTGCTCCAAGCCCACCCTTCACCTACTACACCAAATCCATCACCACCACCTTAACCCACCCAAACCACAACCACAAGTCTATATCTAAGCCAACACCAACATTGAAAGAACCAGAGATCGTGCATGTGATGGTTGGTTGGAGGCGATATGGATCTGATCTAGTTTGGAGGTTTGGTGGTGATGATGGCCAGATCTAGTTGAGGATTGTGGTGTTGGGGTTGGCACACAATGGGCCTTGTTTAGAGGTTGCACGCGCCATGAATCTAGTTTGGCTAGTCAAAGACAACAAAGTCGATGTTTGATTATTATTTTTTAAAACAATAACAATATATAATGGCAGTTAAAAACCACCACTATTTGAAAACAAAAATTGAACGAAAATGATCAAATTGATGCATTTTAAAAAAATTTAGGGACCAAATTGAACCTTTTAATATAATTTGGGGGCGAAATTGTTAATTAAGCCTTATACTTATATATGTGGTCGCTTCCGGCAAGTGCACCGGATCGCCCAAGTAATATAAAACGGTAAGAACCGAGTATCAAATTCTCGGGAAATTTGTGTTACTTGGTAAAACTATTTTAGTGAATAGGTGTCTAGTGTGAAAAGAGATGTGTTTACTATGAACAGGTGTGTAAACTAACTATTAAAAGGGAAAATCATGTGAGAAATGATGCATAAAGACAAGTAGGTAACACGTGGGAAAATCACGTGAGAAATGATGCATAAAATGATTATTAAATACACAAAATGAGAGTACTACGTATTTATTACCTATCTTTAACAAAAAAGTAATTATAACACTACAAAATAACCATAAATTGGAGGAGTTTGATACAATTTACACAAGTTTTATACACAAAAGTTAGTCGTATTCACTGACTTACAATATGTAAATTCATAAACCTTACCAATGATGGTATTATAAAGGATCAAATATGTTTTTCCTTTTTGTAAACTTTGCCAAGTTTGGATTTTGTCCCTACAAAAATTTTCATTTGTTTTTTGTCCTCATAAAATTATAATTGGTCTGAGCAAGATTTAGTCATATCCAAAACCTATGATTTTTAATTTAAATTTTAAAATATGATTTTTGGTGTTAAAGACTACTAGAAAAAGCAATAAGATGAGAATTTCGTTTTACTTTCTTTGCCATCTACGCCTCTAGTGTCGTTGACCCTCGCCATTTAAGAAATGGTTTGTTATTGGGCCGACCACCCACCATCTCCGTCATCGTTCGTCATTTGCAACACCAACATGAAGGAAGTTTTACATCGATTACACATATATAATCGATGCAGAGTAATGTTGTTTACATTAGTTATACATATAATTGATGTAAAAAAGATGAAAAAATTACAAGAATCAATAGTAGTTCCTCTGTCCCAAAATAAGTGTCATCCTAGGTTGTTATATTTTAATTAATAAAAGCTAATAAATAGATGAAAGAGAGTGTTAGTTTTATAAAACTAACATTATTAAATAGATAAAAGAGAATAGTATTAAATTATAGTAAAAAACTAAAGCAATATTTATTAGGGGTATTAGTGAAAAAAGAAATTAATGTTACATTGAAAATCCAAATGTGACACTTATTTTGGGACAGAGATAGTGTTGATTGGTGGGCGATGGACGATAGAGATAGGGTGGACGACAACATTCGTCATCTAGTCCAATACTCTTGTCTTTTATATTGGTCGTTTAATCTTCTATAATCTAGTGGAGCATCTAGTCACGTAGAAGGGAGCATCCAATCTAGTGGTTCATTAACATATGTTGTGTTGTAACTGTAATTGTTTTCCATTTTTCTGTTGTAGCCATTTTCAGTTAGATAGATAGTTGTTATCTCATTTATAAGAAGCTTTGTATTCTAGGTCCAGTGACCTTGAGAGTGCTTTGAACCCCTTCATTGTAAATTCTATTATTCATAATAAACTTAACAATTTTTCCCAATATTTTTTCTCCTTCTATCATCTGAATAAAATTTCACAAATCTTTCCCAACAAATTGGTATCAAGAGTTTCGGTTCAAGATCAGTTCCACATATGTTTCATGGTAGATCAAGTCATTAGTAATCAACCATTCTATTTGTTATTTGTTTGTGTTGTGTCTTCAAGATTCTATTCAATAAAATGGTCAACACAATCAAGATTGAGAAATTCACAGGGAATAATAGCTTCAACCTTTGGCGCATCAAGATGCGAGCCTGGATGAAAGAACAGGGCATTTGGGCTTCTCTCTTTGGTTAATCGTTGAACACTGATAAATCAATGCTTGAGTTACAAGAGGAAAATGTGCATTTTCTAATTATCTTATCTCTATTTGATGAGGTTCGTTATTAAGTTTCTGAAGAATTAATCATTGTTCAACTTTGGCTTAATTTGGAGAAACTCTTTATGACGAAATCAATATGAAACTAGTTGTTTATGAAATAAAATTTATTTGGCCTCCGAATGATGGAAGGTATGTCACTGAAGGAACATCTTGATGAGATAAACTCTATTCTAATGACGCTACATAATAAGATCCAAATTTCAGTTCTTTTTGGAATTAAATTGTTAGCACATATCCTTTAATTGTAATAGTTTTCTTATAAAACTACCCTTAAATCTAGTTGTTTATATATATTTTACATTTACTAATATTGTTTAAATATGAAAGATTCATCCATGATTCTGTAGGTTTTGATGGTTGTTTGTTAAATCCAGAAATAAAGCCAAAATGAAGGGCAAAATGGTCTTTTCATGAAAGTTTCTGACCCTAAATTCACCCAGGCTAGCATCCAGCTCGCCTGGGCTAAGATATAACTTCAGCCCTAGGCAAGCAACTCGCCGAGGCTAGTGGATGCCTTCACCATTAAGCTACAATTCGCTTAGGTGAGCTGGAGCTCGCCTAGGCGAATTTCCCTGCACTCCTTGGTTGTTTTCTATAAATAGCCATACATGGTTGAAGAGAAGAAGGAATCCAGCAGCCTAAAAACCAGAGAGAAAATGCAGAAGAAGAAGGAGAAAAGAAAAGTGGAGTCGAGGCGCTACAGAGTTGTGATCGTGGATCACTTCCTTTGTTATTTCTCTTGTTAGTCTTGTGCTCTGTGCAATGATCAATTAGTTTTTCTTAAGGATTGGATGTAATCTTTGTACCCTTATGTATCCCTTTTGATATTATATATGTATTAATCTTTTCTACTAATTATTGGTAATTTCATTCTACTCGTAATGATTGATTCTATTTGATCACTAGTGTCATGAAATTGGATTTTACATGAGAATGGAAAGTAATCTTAGAATTTGAACTGAATGATTTTACTCTTTACGTTATGTTGTTAGGAGTAGAGCATAATGTTTTGATTTCAAAAAGCATGAAAATATAATTGTAAAGCTGGAGTATTTATTGCATATACGAGGGATCGATATTTAGTAAATATTCTTAGGTTCCAAGTGCGAGGAATCGACTTGGGATTACTATGTGTGCATAAGTAATGTTAGAAAATTGTTTATATATTTTAATCTTATTAGGATACTAAAGGTATGAATGATGAAATCCAATCCTATGTATTCTTAAATTAATTCAAGTCGTTATTATTATTTTCATAATTTACATATTTCCGACGCACTAAATTTTGTATTTTTCGTATTTCCATTTTTTCTGTAAATTTGTTATTTTTACTTTTCTTCTATTTTAAGTTGCCTTTAGTTAATTTAATCACACCAAAAACAATGACATTCGATTAAATTTGTACATAATTATCAAACTGATAACCTTTATCCGAATTAATTAAGTAAACTTGACTCCCTGTGGAGACAAACTCTTTTATAAATGTGAAACCTACAACGACAATTGGTATGCTTGCCAAAAGTCCTAACACTATGCGACATTAATGTTAAGATGGAAGATGAAGATTTGGCAGTGATTCTATTAGACTCTTTTCCTCCCTCCTATGATAATTTTGTGTGTTCTCTTAGTTTAGTCAAGGACCCTATTACACTTGAAAAAGTCATGTCCAATCTCTATTTTAGGGAGCTTTGACTAAAGGTGTCTGGGAATGGGGATGAAGCATTTGTGTTTGGATTATTAGTTACTAATTTTGCTAAAAGGCAGAAGAAGAAATGCAAAGGTGGCAAGAAGAGCAAAGTTGATCCAAAATACATTTTCAATTACTACAAAGAACCAAGTCATTGGACGCGAGATTGTCTAAAGAAAGCAAAGAAAGATTCTTTTGTTGCTCTTGTTCAGAATGACTCCTCTTCAGTAAGCGGTTTGGTTCTACTTGTTGATGAACAACTACAACAACATTCCAAACAATGGATACTGGACTCAGGTTGTTCTTATCATATGTGTCCACACAAACATTAGTATGTGACTTATGAGAAGAAGTTTGGTGATAACATCCTCATGGGTAACAATGTTTCTTGTAAGTTTGTGGCTATAGGTTTCGGAAAATAAGAATGCATGATGGTGTTGTTAGAACCTTAACTGAAGTTTGGCATGTTCCAAAGCTTAAGAAAAATCTTGTATTTGTGGGTTCCATGGATTTGAAAGGTTTTTATTGCTAGGTTGAAGGTGGAGTTATGCAAATCAGAAGGAAATGGAAGTCAATGGTAATGCAGGGAACCAAGCAAGGAAATTTGTACATCCTTCAGGGTTTCACTATGATATGCTCTATCTTTGATGTTTCACAATCTGGAAGCCATGCGTCCAATGGCTCGTTTGATAATTCTCTGTGGCATCTATGCCTGGGCCACGTGAGTGAAAAAGGTTTGGATATTCTAAACAAGCAAGGCTTACTTGGAAATCAAAAAGTGGAACCTCTTATGTTTGGTGAGCACTGCATTTATGGGAAGCAACATCAAACAAAGCTCCCAAAGGTGGCGCACACAACAAAGATCATGTTGCACTGTGTCCATTTTGACAGTTGGGACCTTTGATAGTTCCATCACTGGGAAGGGCAAGGTATATATCCTCCATCATCGATTATTGCTCAAGGATGACTTGGGTATTAAAGCATTAGGCGATTCTTTTGAAGAATCAGACAAAAAGGACAGTAAAGTATCTAAGAACTGACAATTGCTTGGAATTTTGCTCTACTAAATTTAATGAACTTTGTAGACATAAAGGCATAACAAGACAATGTACTATACACTATACTCCACAGTAAAACCGAGTAGTTGAAAGAACGAATAAGACCTTGTTGGAAAGAGTCAAATGGATGTCATCCAATTCAGGCTTAAATAGGAGTTTTTGGGCTAAGGCAGTTAGCACAACATGTTATCTCGTAAATCTCTCACCATCCACTGCTATAGACTTCAAGATCCCTATTGAGGTATGGTCTAATAGACTAGCTAAATACTTAATGTTAAAGATGTTTGGATGTTCGACATACTATCATGTAAGTAAAGGTAAGTTAGAACCCTGAGTTAAGAGGGGATTTTTCATGGGCTATGGAGATGGATTCAAATGATTTCGAGTTTGGTCTCCATCTAAAAGAAAGATCATTCTGAGTAAAGATATCGCTTTTGAAAAACTCTCTATGTTGCCTTTTAAATCTAATGAAGATTTGGGCAAGGCTGAGGATGTCATTAAGCAGGTGAAGTTTGAGAGCTCCATAATCAGAAACGCTAGTTATTAGAAGCAGTTTAAAGCGTTAGAGATAGGGGGAGCAACATGAACAACATGAAGACTAAAGCTTGAAGCTTGGAGAAAAGCTTGAAGATGTTTTGTGTTTTACATGCCTAACTCCCTTGAGTGACATTTGTATTGGTTGTTATATTGAGTGTTTCATCTTAGTATCTTTTGTGCATCATGCATCATCATGAGTAAGTGAGACAAAAATTTCCTAAGTTAGAAAGTTTCTTCAGAAGGCGAAACTCTCTATTTTAATTGATTAAAACCTTATCGTGATTGATTACACAAGTTGTCTGAAGCTTGCGGAGTTATGTCTCATACCGGTTTAATCGATTATAGCCTTCTCGTAATCGATTACACAATTGTGTATGAGACAATGACTGACTTATTCAAGAGTCTCTACTTTAATCGATTACCATGTGATATATTTGATTACTTCTCTTTCTATAAGTAGTTCAGAAGTGAGCAAGAACACTTTAATCGATTACTTTGAGCATATAATTGATTACATTACTCTTGAGTTATTTTCAGGTGTTTGGAAGAACACTTTAATCGATTAAAAAGATAATCTAATTGATTACTTCATTGAATTAATCGATTACCTTGTAGATTTAATCGATTATAGGCGGTTATAACTATTTTCTCTATAAATAACTAGCTTGTGTTCTCTTCAAATAGATCTCGAAAATAACACAATAAGCCTCTGAATGAGCTAAGCTCACGTGTTGTTATTAGTTAAAGAAAGAAGAGAAGAAAAGTTCTTAGAAGAAGTAACTCACCTTCAAATATTTTGATTGTGAAGATCTATTGTGATAAGTGAGTTGTGTCACTTTCTTAAGTTCAAGAAGAACACCTTTTCAGTCAAGTAAGGTTTTGCTGAAATGATTGATCAGGTTATACCTATCTTTACTCTTGGTTTTCATATATGGTTTTCACATCTTTTCGTTTGTGCATGAATTGCTTAAGGCATGTTAGAATAGGTGTTTCTAGTTTGAGCTAAGAGTAGGGTTGTCTTAAGTTGTTATTCACAAAGGACCCTAGTGTTGGGTGCCTAAGTCTCTTTTTCTAGGGTGAGAATTGTAGATTGGTTGTGATTGCTTGTAAAGATTCTTTATGCATAGTGAAAATCTAATTTTGGTTTTTGATTACATAACTGGATTAACTTCTCTAGTGATACAGAGTTAACCAATATAAAAAGGTTGTGTATCTTTTCTCTTGATCTAATTTTTATTTCTCATTCAAGTATTAATCAATTTTCAAAAAGATTCAAGATATATCTTTGTGAAAGAAAGAACTTTAATGAAGGATCTTGTATAAAGGGTGGATTGATTAAGTATTGATTGAGTTTGTTCATGAAAAGTTTTATGATACGATCCTTACAAAAGAAGTTTTTGTAACTTTGGTTTTAAAAGTTTTATTTTTGAAAACCAATTCACCCCTCCCCCTCCTGGTTTATTGAGTACCATCATATTTTTTCATAAAGCACCTGATGAGACTGATCAGGATCTTCAAATGCACCTTCAACTTCAAAATTTAGCATTAGTTGAGGGGACTAATTGGGCAAGTCAAAACTATCTGAAGCCACCCAAAACCACAACACCCAAAAAGTCACAAAGGCAAATCAAGCTCCTGAAAAATATAACTTTGATATAGTGTCTTATGTGCTATAGGTAGTAGAAGAAATCAATTAATTTGAACCAACCACTTATCAGGAAGCAATTTCCTATTCTAAAGCTAAAGAGTGTATGATGGCTACGAATGAAAAGATCGAATCCCTTCATAAGAACCAAACTTGGGATTTAGTTTGTACTACCTAATGGCAGATGAGTAGTGGGGTGGAAGTGGATCTTCAAGAATAAATCTATATCATCCACTAAAGAAGTCATCTGTTATAAAGCATGTCTGGTAGCTAAAGGTTGCAAACAAAAGGAAAGAATCAACTACAATAAGATATTATCTCTAGTAGTTTGACACACCTTCATACATTTTTTGTTGAGCCTAGTGGAAACATTGGACATGGAGTTAGAGTAACTCAATGTCAAAACTTCCTTTCTCCATGGGAGACTAGAGGAAGACATTATAATGCAACAATGTGAAGGTTTTGAGGTGAAAGGAAGGGAAAATTTTGTCTGTAGATTGAAGAGGTCTCTTTATGGGCTGAAGAAATCACCAAAGTAGTGGTACAAAAGATTCAATGAGTTCATTGTGTCTCATAGGTACATCAGAAGTCCCTATGGCTCATGTGTTTATCATAACAAGGTAGAGGATCATTCATGTTGAGTCCAAAACTCTTGGTGTTTTAATTATGCCAAACCTTCTGAACATAAATCATAAGCCTTCTGAGTTTATGCATACTGATGAGCTTGCTTAAGTGTATTAAAAAATGACAAGTTCTACAAAGAACAACAATTGAAGTAAACTCAAGGCTATCATGAGTCACTCAGAAAGGATGATAAGCTTGAAAGGTCAAAATAAGACTCAAAGTGTCATTGGATGAAGAGAAAAACTTTAAGCTATGAGAAGTAATTAGCAACTAAAGGACACGAAAAATGTTGCAGGCATGAAGATTTGCATAATGAACATGACATGAAGAACAACATTGCTGCAACACACTCAACTTTTATGAACACGTCGTGGTCTGAAACAACCTAGATCATGGACAAAATTAAGCTTGAAGTTGCAAATGCTAATATGCCTAGATAGCTTAATATGTGTGTAGTAATTTGAAGACTACTTGAGCCACATAAGTGAATTTGAGATGATCTCAGTGGTTGTGGAAAGTTAAGAGAAATATATACATCTTTCATGAAGAAGTTGTGGGCTAATAAGGTTAGGATCTTGGAAGAAACTGATTATGAAAATAGAGATTTCATTTTTATTGTAGTAGTCCAAATGACATGAGATTAGTGTCTAAATCTCAAGGATAGAATTCTATATAACTTTCATGAAGAAATCAAAAGCCAATTTGGCCATTCAAAGGGTCAAAGAAATCTAAAGCAATAGCAAGCATAACATGCTTCAACAAGCTCACACTAGAATGTTTGGAATACAAGTCTATCATGCCATCTCATCAAAGTATTCCTATAATAAGAAAATTCAGTGACTTTGCATATGTATTAGTGAACTATCTCAAAGCATAAGCAATATCTGCAAATGATACAATGAAAGATATACAAAGAAAAAAACATAGCAAATGTTCTAATGAGTTCAGAACAAACTCAGAATGGATGTCTCAACTATGCTTTGAAGTGAGGAACTTCAAAAAATTTGAAAGAAGCCCATTTATTGATGAAGTCAGTACTTCCCTTTAAAAATCTCATCTTACTATTTTGCAAAGATATCAAGAAGGACTTACTTGGAAAATCTATTAAAGGTTACATTGAGCAGACAACATTAGAATGAAGTTGTTTCAAAGTCAACATTAGAGTGATGTACTTGAGAACTCTAAGAATGAGAACATCAGAATGATACTCTGGTGACAGACCAAAATCAAGACAAGATGAATATAGAGATAACTACATCAGAATGATGTATTAAAGTCAAGATCATGCAATATCTATACATTAGAATGAAACTGCATCAGAGTCTATATCAGAATGATGAAGAACTTGACTCTAAAAACTAAAATTTAGAATGAAGTTCAGAATGGACCAAAATTACTCAAAATGCACCTCAAAGACAACATCAATTCTTCCATACGCTTTGTTCGCTTCCAGCAAGTGCACTGGATCACACAAGTAGTATAAAACGGTAAGAACCGAGTATCGAACTCTCAGGGAACTTGTGTTACTTGGTAAAGCTATTTCAGTGAATAGGTGTCTAGTGTGAAAAGAGATATGTTTACTATGAATAGGTGTGTAACCTAACTATTAAAAGGAAAATCATGTAAGTAATGATGTGTAAAGACAAATAGACGACATGTTGATCTTCCTAATATGTGCCTGATGTTGAAAGGATATTCTCTACTTAACAATGCTTATGTGTTCTATGGTGTCTCCTGAAATGCTAAACCCCGATTCCTCATGATAGTCTAGCCTAATCCTGATCAAGCATCATCCGCAGATTCCTCTTGTTCGACTAAACTCGACCAAAACCGCATTAAGACAAACATACAACAACTAGATTACCGTACCCCGATCCCTCGTGATAATACGATAAACTAGCCTCGTCCTATCAAGTTCTAAGAATCAGACCAGTTTCCAATGTTGAATGATATTTAAAACACATGCATCTACGTGATCAAGGCAAAAAACATGGTAGAATGAAGTTCTGATAGCACAGTGAACATACAAAACATCATTAAATAGATATACAGGTATTTACATCAAGTACCTACAAGGAAGAACCAACAGAGGATTTAGCTCTCCATAACTGGGAAGCTTCCTTTACAACAAAGAGAAGAGAAAGATGAAGGATTGAAGAAATACAAGTGGTGAAGATGTCTCCTCCAACTCTAAAACCTCACAATCACTCACAAACTCATCTCAAGCTCTCGGGATGGCTCCCTCTTCAAGCTCTAGTCTCTGCAGATCTTCACACAACAAAATCTCTCAAACTCTCTGGAACTTAGACCTTTCTCTCTCTAGAACTCTCTAGACATGCAAAAGCTTCAAGAAAAGCCCAACTCCCCTCCAAAATCTGATTTCAGGCTTAAATAGATGGTTTTGTTCGTGCTTGTGCGATTAGCGCACTTCTGAACTGCTTAGCGCGCATTAGCGAATCTCGGCCTAGCATGGACTTTTCTCGCTCAGCGAATGGACTAAAGCGGTGCGCTTAGTAGGATGGCCCTTTGCTCAGCGAACATGCACAACTCATCCTTCTTCCAGATTCTTCCTCGCACTCAGCCAAGGAGTGTTGCGCTCAGCGGATGGCTTGCTAAGCCGACAGGTTGGCTTAGTGAGAGGGTGAAAATTAGCACTACACAAACTCGCCTAATTAACCTGAAATTGAGAGAAAATGATTATTAAACACAAAAAATGGAGGTACTAAGTATTTATTACCTATCTTTACCCAAAAGTAATTACAACACTACAAAATGACCATAAATTGGAGAAGTTTGATACAATTTACACATGTTTTATACACAAAAGTTAGTCATATTCATCGACTAACATGCTTCCACACATATAGAGGGCACTTTAGAAGATTGAGGTTGAAAGCATCTCACTTTCCATATGTTGCCACACACACACTGAGGGCATATCAGAAGTGAATCTTAACTGCATTAGAAGATGCACAAGTTGAAAGCTAAGAATGTCTTTGAGAAGATTTGGTGTGCAACATCAAAATGAAGACTGAAGAGACTTTGGTCTGAACCAAGGACGGAACACTAACACAACAATAACCTTTCACATGTTACCTATGTTGAAGTATGCTACTTCAGAATGATCTTGTTATAAAGAAGTGTTTTGATTGGTGGAACTGAGCTATCTACATTATCACATCCTGTTATCTTCATCGAAAGGAACCTACATCAGAATAGATTCTTCCTCAGCAACATCAAAATGTATTCATGATAGACCATAAAAAAGCTTTGCATAAACTAATTATTAGAATGAATTGATAGGAAAGGAGATAACAACTATAAAGTTAAAAGCAGGATGTCTACTTTAAAAAGAAGTCACTCAATTCTCATAACAGCTAGATAATGACTAGTTTGACATGTAGGGTCTATAAAAAGACAAAGGACAACTACAAAACATGAGAGAGAAGGTAAGAGACAACCTACACTTTGTAGAAACCAAATTCATCTCTTCTCCCCACTCCAAATGCATTCTAAAGCTCATAATGCTTGTAGCAATAGTGCATACAACATAGATCTTCAAAGAAAATTAACCCCAATAAGTGTTGTAGAGTTGTAAAAACCCCTCAAAAACGTTTTTCTTGTTTGTAATTAGTATGTATCCTAAATTAACCATATAGGTTATGTTTGGATGTGAGATAAGTGATAGGGAGAACCCATGGAAGGTGGGTAGCTTAGAGATAGTCTCTTTAAGATGGTATCCTGAAAAGGCTAGAGTGAAATAATACTTAGGTAGCCTGAAGAGGTGAAAAAAATACTTGTATTGTCTCTTCCATGACCAAGTGGGTGTCATGGTTGAGTGGGTTTTTCTTCTCAAGGGTAAGGAGAATCATTTTGTGGGTTAAGCCCACATGAAGAGGTGAAGAATACATGGATTGCCTCTCCTATGATGTTGTGGTTGAAATGGGTTATCTCCAAGCCAAGCCCAGGTGTGATGTTGTGGTGAGGGAGATGTTGTGAAGTCCAATAAGTGATTGGCAGTTGTAAAAATCTAGCATGTTGTTGGTTGTATTAGTGGAAATATCATTAGTTTGGATGAAGACTAGATGTAGCCCAAGGTTAGGGTGAACCAGTATAAAAATTCATGCATTAAATCATTTTTTCCCTCCTTTTTACATTATGTTATTTGTCATCATAAATACTATATTTGCATCAGAACATTCTGAGCATCAAAATGACAAATATCATAATGCATACATAAAAAGGTTTTCATAGCAAGCTTAACTATTTTGTAAAATGGCATATTTGAACTAAATCATGTTTGTGATAACAAGATTTGTGTTAAACCAATTTAATCATATGCATCAGAGTATGAAAGCCTTCATAAAACATCAAAATGGTTTTGTGCATGAAAAACTGGAAACAACATTCTGAGTAATAGCTTTCTGAGCACATCATTCTGACCAATAACATTTTGAGTATTGCATCTGCATAACATAAATTGAGTTTTTCATGATAACAGTATTCTAAGAAATGTTTTTATGTAAGTAATGAACCTCTAAACATTAGCAAATGTGCATTGACATTAAGTTCTCATAATAATATCAAACATTTCATAATGAGTATTGTGACTAACCACTTAGAGAGCTTAGCTATCTAAGTGCTTAAACCTCTATGTCAAGACCTTCTGACACCAAGATAATCTTGAATAAAAGTTAAGATAGGTTAAAGTTTCAAGAAAGGTTGACAAAGTCACAATTCAATCCCTTTTTTGTATTGTTTTGATCACTTTAGTTCCCACATCTATCTACTACTCTATGTAGACGACATGCTTATAGCATCTCAAAATTTGTTGGCAATTTAGAAGTTGAAGTCACTATTCAGTAGTGAATTTGAGATGGATGACATTGGAGCTATTGAAAAGATTAAGGGCATGGTTATCAAGAGGGATAAAGTCTAGAAAAATCCTTTTCTGTGTCAGATGGAATACATTTAGAAAGTGTTGAATTGTTTTGGGATGACATCCACAAAATTATGTACTCCTCTGACAATGTCCATTCATCTATTTGAACTCAATACAACTCAATCGAAATCAGAGAAGGAATACATGTCATGTGTTCCTTATGCTAGTGTTGTAAACAATCTCATGTATGTTACGGTATGCACCAGATCAAGCCTAGTAAAAGCAGTCAGTGTTGTGAGTAGGTGTGTGGGTAATCCTAGGAAGGAACATTGGAAAGTTATGAAACATATATTCAGATACCTTAAGGGTATAACTGATATTGAACTTCAAATTGCAATATCTAGAGTTATACAAAGCCAAATTCAACGAATTTTAAATGTTTTACCAAGTTTTTGGGATCAACGAATTCATTTTTGTACTCAAACAAAGAAAATAATACATCCATCATTTCCAGCAGGTCAAATAGAGGAAAAAATGCAAATAAACCATCTTTTCACATCACCAAAATTTAGGGTTCATTCATTTCAATCAAAAGTGTGGGTTCCAAGGTGATGGAAGCTTGCTTGTTATGGAGGTTGGATCTTTGAGCTTCAATGAGGTCCTTCAATGGTGATTTTCCACCATGGAGATGCAGCGGAAGACAAAGGAGAAGAGGTGAGAGGAGGCGCCATCCACTAGGGAATAAGCCATGGAAGAAGGAGCTTCACCACCAAGATGAGCCTTGGATAAGAAGCTTGGAGAGGATGCTTCAATGGAGGAAAAGAAAGAGGGAGAGAAAGAGAGAGGGGGGAGCACGAAATTGAAGGAAGAAAAAAGGAGAGAAGTTAAACTTTGAGTTGTGTCTCACAAGACTCTCATTCATCAAAGTTACCACAAGTGTTACACATGCTTCTATTTATAGACTATGTAGCTTCCTTGAGAAGCTTTCTTGAGAAAACTTCCTTGAGAAGCTTCCTTGAGAAGATTCCTAAAGAAGCTAGAGCTTAGCTACACACACCTCTCTAATAGCTAAGCTCACCTCCTGGAGATGAGAAGCTAAAGCTTAGCTACACACCCCCTATAATATCTAAGCTCACCCCCATTCCAAAAAATACATAAAAATACAAAAAAAACGTCCCTACTACAAAGACTACTCAAAATGCCCTGAAATACAAGGCTAAAACCCTATACTACTAGAATGACCAAAATACAAGGCCCAAAAGAAGGAAAAACCTATTCTAATATTTACAAAGAAGAGTGGATCCAACCTTGACCTATGGGCTCAAAAATCAACCCTAAGGTTCATGAGAATCCTAGGGCCTTCTTTAGTAGCTCTAGCCCAAGCCTCTTGGAGTCTTCTACCCAATGCCCTTGCGGGGTAGGATTGCATCACAAGGTTAAATGAACTTCCCCTTACCTTTGTTTCCATGTTATCAAGTTCCCAAAACGAAAAATGCAAACAACCAATTGTAAAGCTTGAACTCTATCACATATCCAAAAATGAGCAAGGAACAAGAAGATTAGAACTATGAAAATCTAAAGAGAAAGAATGAGGAGCCCACAGAGAAGTTAGAGCACTTCACCTTTCTCTTTCTTCAAATTCAGCAGCCCTATGAAATGAGGGGTCTCTCTTTGCTTTTATAAGGGTCCCTCCACTAGGGGTTAAGGGCTTTTTATTAAATTCTAAAACAACAATAAACACACTAAAAGATGGTTGAATAGTGTAGATATCAAAGATATATAAACTTTTGCAATATTAAAGTAGATATAGATAGTATATGTGTGTGTGTGTGTGTATCTATGTTGTAAGTCGTGTACTAAAGATAACACAAATATTTAATTAAGACAAATATGGTCGCCGAGTGACTTGATAAAATAAAGAGTTCTTAAAACAATTTTTCAAATTAATATTTGGTGTTAAAAGGGTGATAGATAGTGCTATAAGAGCACTTAATAAACCTTTATGGAGAGAAATGAAAACACTTGATTTATACTAGTTCACTCAACTTGAGCTACATCTAGTTCTCCTTTACTCACTAGTAAATGATTCCACTAATCAAAACTTGATTATAAAACAAGCATTCTAATCTGTCACTCTTGGCTTTACAAGTATTCTTAATACCATTTCTGACACTTTCTCAGACTCTTCCTGAATCTAAGAAACCCAAGTGTTGTTTAACACTAACCCACTCCTAGCTTTCACAAACAAAAGTTTGGATGCATACAAGTATTCTATAACACTCAATGAGTGAATAAAAAATTAAGCTCAAATACAAAATTACTTTGCTTAGAAAAGAGTGAACAAATGAAAACTATATATCAGTCGTTTGGTGATTTCAACAGAGTTTTGCTTTAGATATTATCTTGCTTTCTTGTAAGATTTTTCATCATTTTTTGGATGGAGACTACCTTTTATAGACTTTAGTAAAGGATCTGTTATAAGATCAAGGTTGATTCCTTGAAAAAACCATTGTCTCACACAAGAAGATAAGGCTATGTGTCATGCTCTGATTTGAGAGGAATGAACCATGGTACAGACAACGACATGTGTTCCTTGTCCTTAGTGAAAGTGACTTTTAAGAGAATATTATATGAATACCTTCTATACTTTTCTATATTCTCATTTTCTAAAATTCAAACATTAGCAATTTAAAATAAAGAGAGGCAAATTGAAATTGTATAAAATAAAACATGTGTACTTTCCTTTTTCGTCTATCACAATCTTTTTGAGCTTCTTATTGGTTGGACACGAGAGTTAACTAAAAGACAACATATAACACTAATTCTCATAATGGTGGACGCTCTCTAGTTTTAGCGCATTGGACATTAGATAAAATAGAGCATTTTCTCTTTGAATGTGAACGATACTGTTGTTAAGTCCTTTAACATATTGATCTTGTCCACTTGTCAAAAACTCATTATAACATCAAAAATTTATACATGTTATTTCATCAAAATCCAAGGTGAATGAGACGAATGGTCATCCAGACCTAACATTTTTCACTTCTTTAAATTAACCATCTTGTCATATTTAATTTTTCAAGTCATATGCCTTCGGAATCACTCAATTTTGATTTCAAACGAATTTTTTATGCTTAAAATACTACTAATGCTAAAAAATTAATTAATTAATGCATGACAATAGATTTTCTTGAACTAATTTCATGATTATCTTTAATTATAATTAAACAAATTTTATTAAGGCTCAAACTAATTTTTTGGTTTAAAAATCACATAATTATAAAAAACGCCATTAATGAGGATATTTCCTTACTTTGGTTTAATTTCACTATAATTGATTGGGTGTTTGACTAAGGGTCTTCAAGCCTAAAACACATCTTTATAAGCCTATAATTAAAATTCTAGAGCACTTTTGTATGCTAGAACACTTCACACACATGAGACAATTATTTCACTATTGATAAAGCTACTACATTAATCATCAATCGACCGCTCACTACTAGAAAATACTTTTAACATCAATTATTAAAGACTTTCAACATCGGTTATTATCCAATGATGAAACTACCGACGTTAATTTATCAACATTAACATTGGTTGTTTAAAAACCGATGCTATTGTAGCAAAAAACAACATCATTTTTTTGAATAACCGATGCTATTGTAGCAAAAAACAACATCATTTTTTTGAATAACCGATGTTGTTTCATTCTTACCAACATTGGTTTTTTTGAAAAACTGATGTTGTCAGTAAACAACAACACCGGTTTTCCTAAAAACCGATGTTGGTAAGAAGAAAACAACATAAAAACTGATGTTGTTTTCTAATTAATTTTAAATATCATATTTTTTTTAATTAGAAACATGTAGTAATTAATTCAAATCACAACTTATCGTTCAAAGTTGTATAAAACGCATAAATCAGCCATGCATCAAAAGTTATAAACAAAGTATATCAATATATCATGCACCAAGGGTAGTTATAAACATTTCAAAACAATATAACATATTATAAACAAAAATTTACAAATTGATAATATATTAGAGTAGTAATGTACTTTAATTACAAACAAAGCCAAAATAAAACAAAGTTAGAAGTTGCATCTGAGAACTCAAACCGATGTTGAGTTGTAGGAAGCAAATTTTGTGTTTATGCAAAAGTCCTCCATCCATTTCTAATTTTTGTGGCCTTCCTATGATGATTATAAACTATTCTACACTTCATCCTTTCTAAGTTCAGATGAGTGAAACTTGCAGCTTTCATAAATGAGTACATGATACTCGGCACATCCTGAAATGCAAAAGAAATTCATATTAGATAACTACATGATATCAAAATGTGACATACAGAGAGGAGTGCTTAATTACTCACCTAAATGCTACAAGTCACTTTGTACTCAGTGAGTAGGACTTTAAAAGTGGCTGAGTTGGGAACTTGGTGGTACAAGGAATGCCCATTTAGGAAAAGCTTTTGGTTTAGAGCTGCTTTTGAAGATGGTGAGGAGGAAAACACTCTGTCCATAGTGGGTTAAGGTGACCTGATGATTTCCAGTGAGCTCATAGAACTCTCTATGTTCCATCCATCCAACAAGTAGAACTAGGCTCACCAAATCTTGGTAATATGTGACAGAGTGCATGTTGTCACTAGAGTGTAGCAGATGCCACGTAGGCTCTAGTTCATCTTTCCATCTTATAGCAAATGACCTACTCACTTCACCGTAAGGCTACATTTAACAAAAATTAATATAAGCAAAAGTACAATTATATATCAAGTCATGTTTATTTTAGAATAGTCTTGAAATAATTTCTAACCTGATCAATAACATGAACAGTGTTGAACATTTCATCTAATTCTTTGTAATCTTCATCATTATGTTAGACATTTCCTTCCAGTTTTGTTTATGTTCATCGATGGTTTCTAAACTCTATTTACAATATAAACATGACATTAATATGCATGATACATTTGACATACCAATATGATATTCCTATTTTGGGGGCCCAAGGCTGTGGCAAAATTCTCACACCAGCACAAAGTCCCATTAACAAGCACATACACACAAAACCATGCAAACTAGAAACAAAACTATGCAACCAAAGCCTATTTTCTAGTAGTGTGTACATGAAGCTACTACCATATACATGACCCAGAAGGCCACAACTATATACAACAAGATGCACTATCATAGCTTAAAAACACATGTATAATTTAACTTCCATGGTAATAACCGCAAACCAAGCAAAAATAAAAAACAAACAACAACACTATCATAGCTTACAAACATAAGCTTCATTAGAGAATCGCAATAACATCAACACTAACATTTACATCATTATCAATTTCAGAGAGCACATTTTCAGACATAAAGCAAACGCATTGTGATGCTGTCACCACCTCACCCGCGTTTCGTCTTCTCGAAACCAAATAAGACTTATTTGTCACAAGGTATGGAGAAGACGAAACGCGACTAAGGTGGTGACGATAGAACGTTGGAATGCAAGGAAGAGGAGGTGCGAGGAATAGGATGTGCTGACGAGCTTACCTGCTAATGGAGCAAACGCAGCGGAGAGGCGAAGAGGCACGAGGAGGAGAACAGGCGAGGAGGCAAACAAACAAGAATGCGAGGAAGAGTGCGTGCGAGAGAAAATATGGCTCATAGAGACACTTCAAATATTTTTAAATGTAGGTTTGAACATCGGTTTTTACTAAAAATTGATGCATCGATTTTTAGTAAAAAAAACTGATGTTAACGTAAGCATTACATAGTTAACATTGGTTTTTCGAAAAACCGATGTTAACAAAGTCACATTATTTACAATTTTGCCACCGTGTTTTTGTTAACATTGGTTTTATCGAAAACCGATGTTAAAGTAACGATGTTAAATGTATATTTTGTAGTAGTGGCTTACTATTTTTACTAAAACATTCTAAAGTATGCAAAATCGGGGTGTTACATTATTGACATCAAATACCACTTCATTCGTTCTAAGAAGAGGTTCGATGTCCAAAAAGTTGATACAAGGAAGAATCCAACTAATATATTCACGAAGCTTATTCCAAGAAGCAAGTTGATGCACTGTCTGGATCTACTTAACGTACATTGTTGAAAATGATTTGAGTTACTTGTAACTCAGAAATGTTATTGAACCAAGGTGACATTGTTGATTGTTGCACGATGGATGATATAGATAGGGTGGATGACAATGTTGGTCGTCTGGTCCAATATTCTTGTCTTCTATATTGGTCATCCAATATTTTGTAATCTAGTGGAGTTTCCAGTCACATAGAATGGAACATTTAGTTTGATAGTTCATTAACATAGGTTGTGTTGTAATTGTAATTATTTTTTTATTGTTCTGTTTTAACTGTTTTTCAGTTAGTCAGTTAGTTGTTATCTCATTTATAAGAAACTTTGTATTTTGGGTTCAGTGAACTTGAGAGTGCTTTGAACCCTAAACCCCAAATCTCTTCATTGTAAATTCTGTTATTCACAATAAGCTTAATAATTTTGTGCAACATTTTTCTTTTCTTTTTATCATCTGAACTTTCCTGTTCGAATATAACTTTTCGAATATTTAAAAAAAAAAAAGACAAACTATTTTAGAAGGAAAAAATTCAAATTTTATGAATTTTATAAGGAAAAAAAATATTTTAGCCTATTATAAATTTGGTGGATGCATGTCGATACACATCATAAAGCATAGGTAATAGAATTAGTTATAGTGTGCAAAATACGAGGTAGAGCAAGATAATGATGAAAAGTATATATATTTATGTGAACAGACCATGTGTGAGCAGCATTATTCACCCCCTCAACTTGGTGCAGCTCCACCAACATGGAACCAACCGTGAATCTAATGCTCTTGTCCTTGGTTTAACTTGTTGAGACACGACGTGGGTTGTGAGTTTGTCGTTAATTAGAAAGGCGGGAGACATTATCCGAGGGTCGTCTTAGACCATCACTGATTTATGATCCTGATTAATTTATACATAACATGCAATAAAAATTTATTATTTATTTTTTAAAATTAAAAAAAATTAAATATGTGTCAAATTAAGATTGATGGAGATCATAAGCTCTTAATGGTTTAGGACTACCTAATAACTTCTGGAGAAAGATGTGAGCGAAACGGCAGTACTTAGTTGCATGAAACGGCAAAGGTAACGCATCAGGTTGGTTGGTGAAAGTGAGTAAACGCAATTGCGTTGCTTCCAAAATCACGAGGGAAGCGTGTGTTGGTGTTGGGCTTCATATCTTATCCCCTCTTACATTGACGTAAAATGCGCCTTGTCAGATTCTCACTCGCATTCCATATTCCTAACAAATCCTTTTCAATTTTTTTATTACCCTTCTCAACCTTGCTTCTTCATTTAAATAATTCAATTGCCATTCTACTTGGGCCTCACTCTTCTTTTAATAAACTTTTTTCTTTTAATAATTATCATGTATATTAACTGTTTTGAGGTTTTCTAAGGAAATAACAGAAAGTAAAATGAGAAAGATTAAAGGGATAAGGGGAATAGGTCCCATGATAACCATGCGTACATGACTTTTTAGGTGATTAATGGAGATAATATAATCTATTCTTCATGTTTCTTTGCCTTGGTATGCTTAGAGGAGTCAGGAATTAACTATATAAAAATGTTTTGAGTTTAATAAATTTTGTTTAATTAATTACACTTTTAATTCTTTTAGTTTAGAATATGCAATTTTAGTCCGTAGCTTCATCAATTTTATTTTTAAAATTAAGTAAGTTTGATCTCTTCATTAATTTATTTCTAATTAGAACTTTTATATTCATTATCCTGAAAAACTCATCAATTCTTATTTTCTATTCAAATTTTTCACAATTTGATTTAATTAAATTTTTAGAGCTTTTTTTTACTCAAAACTCATCGCCCCAACTAATTAAAAAATGGCTAAAATTTTCTCTCTCTCTCTCTTCATATCCTAATTAGTTTTACATCTGATCATAAACTCCTTCAAAATTTATTAAGTTTTAACTAGAATTTTAACTTATTATCTTTTAAAAGGATTTCTTATCCCAAATATATTACAAATTCTAAATATTTAAAGAGAAATAAGAATTAAGGGTATATTTAATTAGAAAAATCAATAAAGAGAATAAATTTGCTTAATTATAAATATAGAACTTCTAAGTGGCTCAACTAAAATATAAAAAATCAAAATCAGACACAATTTAAATTTAAAAAAATAAAGCAAAAGTACATTATTTAAGCTTAAATTTTATGTCTATTTGATAGTTATGAAATTTGTATAAATAGCAATATATAATTGATATGTACACATACATAAATAATTTCAAAGCACTATTTTTTTTTTTTGTTGGAAGCAAGATATTTATATAGTTGAAAGTTAAGTATGTTGCAAAGCATTATAGAATGTGGAAGTAAAAAATAAAAAACGAGTGGTAAACAACAATTAAAGTTTAACTAATTAAACTAAAAAGAGGGGGGGACTAATTGAGCGAAAAAGCAGGCGACAAAGGTGCAAAAAGTCATTCACTCCCACAAAATAAATTAGTCCAATGTCTGTAATATAGTCATAAAGCAAGGGTGTTTGTTCTTAGAAGAATGCCTTGAAAGAAGCCCACGTACATCTCTCGTGATGTGCATATATATATATATAGTGTTAGTTCTTGCCATAGAGGAAAGGAGAAAAGAGTGACACTAATTTCAAATGGAAATTGCTCTCTCATAACAGAATTCAAGAGGAGGAAGAACAAGTATATAAAAACTATATCTACATAGTTATATCTCTCTCTTGAGATTTCAAACGTAGAGATATGGAATGGAGGAAGTGCTACTTGGATGTGATATTGGTGCCCTTGGGATTTCTAACAAGCATTGGGTACCATTTCTGGCTATGGCACAAGGTTCGAACTCAGCCACACACAACCATCATTGGCATCAATGCTAGTGGCCGTAGAAATTGGGTTAATGGCATGATGAAGGTACCAATCTTACTTCCATTTTTTTATTTAGTTTTGGCTTGCTAAGAGTATATATAATTCTTTCACTATTATTTACGATATTTTATTTTTTCAAATTACCAGTACTACAACAAAACTTGCTTTTATAATGGCTAATGGCCGATGAAACATGAAAAAGGCTATTTTTAATGAAGGACTTTTCGTAACAAATATACAAACTTTTGATTTCCTTTAAATATTATTTTACAAATTTTTTATACTTTTTTAATTAATATTCGTTTTGAAAATTGTCATTTGTCCACCATATTGGTTCATGTATTTTGTGCAACTAACAGCGCTCATGAAACATATCTAAGTCCACAATTTTTGCGCACCAAATAAACGTTGGTAAGTAAAAGGTTCGTTTATAATAGTATGGGTTTATACCAACAATAAATTAGCACACTTGTTATAATTACTAGCTAGTAACCAATTCTGATTTGACCTTAATTTATTTGTCGGTAAATGTTTTACCAATCATTTCTACAAGGCACAATACTTACTGTCAAAAATGACTATTAGTTAAGTATATTAAAAAGAAATTGATTATTAAAGCATCTCTATGAGAGATTAAATTAACTATATAATTGATAACGTATTACTATACATAATTGCAAGATAGAGGGAAAATAATTATAAAGAAAACAAATTAAGTTTTTTTTACGGGAAGAAAATTATTCCATTCATAATCAAAGGATAAATATATAAAGGAATATGATCAAAGGTTTGGATACAACTATGAAATCTAGACACCATAGTTAGTATGAAAACGAATTAAGTTTAAACCCTACGTTTTCTGGTTCTAAAATTCAATACTATATTACATTTTTTTGCCTTGATCCATGCTCTATGTTAACTCTAAATTGTTAATTCGTAAAATATCCTAATAAAAAAAAGATTTTCGTATAATGGATTTTCGAAGGTAGGAGAACAATATATTATGCAACTAGCTAGCTGATTTTATATATACCCTGTTCCCTGGTTTTTAGCATTCAGGAATCATATTTTTCTGTAACTAATTTTTGCGATGAGCACTGATCTGAAACATTGTATATAATTTTTGTGCACATAGCATTTCCTGGAAGAATAAGAAGGACAAGGAATAAATTACATCTGAAAAAGTTCTCTTCGCAATAGGATATTGCATGTTTATTCTATATTCCTAAGCATTTAGCTTTTTTAAATTTATTCGTGTTCCTCCTGGAAGATAAATGCCACTTTAACAACCATGCATAAACAAAAGCAAGACAGAATGTTCTTTATGGTACAATTAGGTGAATATCCATATCAAGTGCCTTCAAATTAGACCTAGATAATGTGCATTACAAATCCACATATTAATGGTAATATATTCAAAGAAATTTATGCATATTTAAATTAATTAATTTTAGAAATTACTTTCTTTTACAATTACTAGTACTTTTCTATAATTGCTACTTATGTACACAGAATATATAATATCTGTGGTAATAATTGCTAGTAATGTATAATTTTTAATTTACATTAATCCGTACCAATGCCATATCAGCGTATGTATCTTAACAACCTCCCAAAAACAAATCAACAGTATTCTGATTTAGTGCGTGCTGAGTCGTGAATAACATGCGGTGTTTTCTACGATCCTCCTTGTTCCTTAGAAACGTTGTCCCACGATACAATGTCTCACGACACGAATAAAAAGCTTGCTTTTAAACCACAAACCATCATAAATTCAATTATATATCGATCTAATTTATAAAACATTGAGAAAAAATATTTCTTTTTGCTGCTTTAATTCTTCACTCTAAGCAAATAACAAGTCTTATCATGATACGAAAACAAATCTTTTTTGTTACGAAAACAAATCCTTTATCTTATCTTATTTACCCAAACCAAATCTGTCATATGTAGTATGTACGTTGCCCAACAAGAACATTCGGCGTGTCTTCCCATCACTTCTCTTTTCATTATCTTCTATAGATATATTTGTTTTCATCAACTAATAGTTATTCGAAACAAGAGCCAGAGTAGTTTACATTCGGAACAAGAGGATATTGCAACGATGAGTTAATTTTTTTTTACTATAAATATTACAATTTGGATCTTACCAAGTGTATTACTATTTTAATGACATTAGTTAAGAAATTAAAAACATAAATTTTTTATTAAAAGTCATGCAAAAATACACTTAAACATCATAAAGAAATACATTTTTACATATTTTAATAAATATTTTTTTGTTTCCTTAATCATCGTTTTTAGAGAAATAGTTAACTTTTGCCTAAAAGAATTATATTATCAACAATCAGGCATCATTATTGTTATAAGTTATAAGTTATAATTATAATTAATTTAAAAGTTGTTGGACTTATCATTCATGTTAAATTTTGATCAATGATTGTATAAAAATTATTCAGATAGTTAGTGTTTAGATCATTTATTCTTTTATAAAGTAACTGAGATATTTATGTTGATTATGGCAGGACAATGACAAGAAAAACATTCTGGCTGTTCAATCACTAAGGAACACAATAATGGGTGCTACTCTAATGGCCACAGCCTCCATCCTACTCTGCTCAGGCTTAGCAGCATTGATAAGCAGCACCTACAGTGTGAAGAAGCCACTCAATGATGCAGTGTATGGGGCACATGGGGAGTTCATGGTGGCCCTCAAATATGTCACACTCCTCACCATTTTCCTCTTCTCATTCTTCTGCTACTCTCTCTCCATAAGGTTCATAAACCAAGTGAACATCCTAATCAACACCCCTCAGGACCCGATGTCCCTGGTGACCCCACAATACATAAAGGAAATCTTGGAGAGAGGCTTCATTCTCAACACTGTGGGAAACAGGCTCTTCTATGCTGGACTACCCCTGTTGCTTTGGATCTTTGGTCCTGTGTTGGTGTTCCTGTGCTCCCTGACTATGGTCCCAGTGCTCTACAATCTTGACTTTGTGTTCACTAGTGGGAAGGGAAAGGTGGATGCCAATGAAATTAATAGGGATTTTGTATGAAATAATGTAATGTAATAATTATGGAGTATTAATTATTAATTATATATATGTGGGAGTGACAATTAAGGTAGGTCTTTTCTCATTTTAATAATATCAAAAATGTGCATGTATGATTTACCCGCTGTAACTAGCTAGCTTTCAGGTGAGTAGTTTCTATAGTTTGCTGGGCTGTGAATAAAAAGCATACATGGTGCATAGTTTTGATATCCTTAGTAAAAAATTCTTAATCCAATTGTTTAAACTAGGTTCAAGTGATAAGATAGCACTAGTTTAATTTTATAAAATATATATTAATTGTTGAAAAAGGGAAAAGGTATATAGCACTTAATTGCAAGCAAAAGACTCGAGATAGTATAATATCATGCTTTAATTTAGTAGTAGGTCATACCTAAGTGGGCGGATTTATAAGATTTAGATGGTATTCGTGTAACATATCATCACATATGTTAAATCCATTTCAAAATATAATTAAAATTGATTTTAGTATAACTACATGATTTGTCATTTTTTTATTATTAATTTATTAGTTTTATTAAAAATATCAATTGAAAGGGTTCAAACTTATGATCTTTCCTCTCTTCCTTCATCTTTCCTCAATCACTTGCTAGATCTTATGTGTATAAATGGTTACCAATATTCAAGTATTCATTTTTTATAGATTAATCTAAATTAATATACTAATTTTAATATTGTCGTTATGATAAATCATGTAGTTATACTAAAATCAATTTTAATATTGTCGTTATAGAATATGTTTACGAACTATATATTTTAATATTTTTGAATTAAAAAATATTTATATAATTAAACACAACTTTCACTAAAGTAGATATGTTAATGGTGTCCACAAAGAAACAACTTGGCGCGGAATTTCTTGTTCAAGCTCAAGCAAATTGACCAGTCATGTCTTTAAAGTAGGGATGGTATACAAATCTCCACATGCACAATTCTCTCGGGATTATGGATTCTTTGCAACAGAACATAGAATTATAATATTTCTTTAATGAATCAGCCCAGAGAGGAAAGGATCATTCTATCCATCTTATGGTAATATATTTATTTGTTAACTGCAAAATAGATTTTTCTTTTATTATTGTTATATAATAATTTAATCTTTTTAATGTGTTAGAATTTTTTTAGTAAATGATCACTTTAGTCCTAAATTTTTAGGATATTTTCATATAATCATTAAATTGAAGTTTTTTTATTTAAAAAATTTCAAAAATCTAAACGGACAATTAAATTAGTCCAAAATTTTTAAAATGTGGGACTAAAGTGATGTAGGGACTGAAATGGTAATAACTAGATAAGTATACGAATTTATTTGACATCTCACAAATTTTTTTTACATTTTCTTATTATTTTTAATGAGTCTATGATAATAAAATTTATTTACAAAAAGTAACACAATTCATATAACTTTTTATAAATCTATTATTGTAAAATATAAATAAATTTTATATTTTACTCGTACTTAACATCTTTTACATTTATAAATATTCTAAATTATTGAATAAAACTATAACGCATAACAATAATTTTATTAATTTATATTTTTAATTTTTAATTTTAAACCATTAAATATCCATGGAATCAATGTCCAAGTATACTTAAAAGCATGCAAGCAGAAAAACTATTTCCAAGTCAGAAATTTCAATAATATTTTAACACCGATCAGATAACCTTCAATACCCAAATTTTTTAAGTTTAAGTCTTTTTTACCAATGTTGGAGTGATTACTCTTGCACTAATTTCGAAATCCAGAGTGGCCACGTATAGATGTTTGTGGCCACATGCATAAATTAAGTAATTTTCTAAGATTCTGGATTGATTTAATATTGAAATAATGTTGACTTAGCATGTGTGATCAAAGAGTGCTGTGTTGCTCAAGCACGAATTCTAACAATCTCCCTGTTAAAGTGAAGCTATATGCAATAGATATTACCATATTTTTTTAATCAATAACCGTATCTACCATATTTACTACTGTTGCAAACGATGCTTTGGTTCTATAGTATTTTTTACGATGATTTTGAACCGTCGTAAAACACAATGTTGTAAAATTTGTCAACATATATAATGATAGTTTCAGAACTGTCTTTAAAAATTGATTTTTGTAAGACGGTTATTAGAATAACCGTCTTGAAATATGTCATTTATCAAAGACGGTTTTGTGATATTAACTTTTGTAGTATTCCTATTTTTTAAGACAGTTATTATAAAAATCGTCTTAGTATGTATTATTTTCTACGACGGTTATGCATATATTAAGACGATTTTTACAATAACCGTCTTAGTATATGTTTTTTTCTAAGACGGTTCTGGGCATAATCGTTTTAGAAAGTTATATGAATATATGTAAGACATACTAAGATGGTTTTTTCAACAACCGTCTTAGTACGTCTCTATTTCTAAGATGGTTTTTAGCATAACCGTCGTAGATTCTCATGTGCAACAACGACAAACTAAGACGGTTTTCTCAACAATCGTCTTAGTATGTCTGACTTTTTAAGACGGTTTTCTAGATAACCAACTTAGAATGATTATTTTTTTTAATTTTTTAGGTGCGGTTATATTATTTGTAATTTTGTTAGGTGGTGTTTTATTTTTTCTAAACACTGATTTGTAGCAAAAGTAGACATGATTTTCAACAATTATAAAATCATTTAATTACATAATACAAAAATTTACATAATTAATGATAGTCTACAATTTTGCAAGAATTTAAATTACTATACAATATCTAACATTGCTAACATGAGTTGTAAGTTGTCCACAAAGTATTACAAGCTTTCACAACACAATTTTCATAAAGCACATGAATTGACCTCATCATCAGCTCAGAAACCTCCCATGTAAATTTTGGAATCTGTATGTCGTCCCGTGCCTCCTTCTCCTGTCATACAATAAATTACTTGCATATTAGACATGTTATCTACAAATGTCAACTAAAACTACCACACTGCATTGTAGGTAAATTATTTTCCAAGCAACAGTTTTAACAAAACAAAACAATGTGAATGAAAAAGCATCAACCTTCAACCAAAAATGTAATGTCAGACAAAGAAAGAACAATAAAAAACAAAATGCATCAAAATACAGGAGTGATAACCACTAAAAACTATTTGGAACAAAAATACCATTTTGGCTCTGAATTTATGTTTTAGCTTTCACCAGGTTCGACAACAAAATGTTCATTTCTATAAAACTCATGTCACAAATGTTTAAAACAGAAAAATCCAAGAATTGTTAATAATCACTCATTAAAGAAGCTGGAGTGAATCATCATCTATAAACCAAAATTTTCTTTTAAGCATCAAATGATTACTTGACTCAATTAACTGGGACATGTACTAGCCAGCTGAGAATGATAGATATCCATTCACCAGTTTGAAGGAGGGTATTAGTAAGTGTAATTATGTGTAAAATATTTCCTTATTCATTGTAATTAGGATTAATTTTCCTAACTTCCTTCTTACTATTGTTATGTAATTTGTAGCCTAAAATCTAAAGTTAGCATTTATTTTTCCTTCTTCCTTCTTACTATTGTTATGTGATTAGGATTAATTTTCCTAACTTCCTTCTTACTATTGTTATGTACTTTTCCTAATTAGGATTAATTTTCCTAACTTCCTAATTATGTGTAAAATATTTACTTATTCATTGTATTGCTACAACTTAAAAAATACGATACAATTTCAGTTGTCTTTTCAAATATGAATGAACCAGAGAAATTCAGAGCAGAGAATCTTTACTCTTAATTTAGTGATATAGAGATAACTATATAGGAAGAAAGATAATAAAAACTATGATCAGTATTCAGTACCTGAGCATCCTCTCTAATTCTTAGGTTCTGTCCTGCCAGATTTAATAAGTCATTAACCACCTAAACTAAAAAGGAAGCTTTGAGAATAGCACTCTGAGGAACAAAGCAACATTAATTAAATTTCTTTTCAGTCAAATTACTAAGGGAAATGTTATGTCAGTAGAAGACAATCAGTGTGAACATATCATCACAAGAATTGAGGTAGATAGCAAGAAAGTCAAAGGAGAAACTCTCGATTTGGAGTCTGGTATGCAGAAGAATCAGACTATGTAATCTCTATAATACAAAGTTCAACATAGAGAGTGGTATTTGACATACTTCTTGGATAATGATAAAAGCATCCTTCACGGCAAGGGGTATGATTCCAGGAGATCTTTGATCACCCTGAAAATATGAACATATAAGCAAGAGGTATGATACGAACTTATGAGCTATAGTGTCACATGAACTAATCTAAATTCATACCAGAAGTCAACACCATCAGTAATTGTCACAAATAGTATCAATTAATTTCTTATCAAAATCAGATAATGTATGATGACACATTATTAAGTAGCAGAGAAGGAATGTAAAAGCTAAACGATTGTCTAAAGTCACTTATAGAACTTGTTAAGAATGGGCTTGCAGCCTTAACTTGTTCAGCATATGTATAATAATAGCAGCTAAACTATGTCCAAAGACCATCTCTAAAGATTAATGGTTGGTATGTTACAGCTTTGAACAAAATCATTTTGAGTTTGTTGAAGCATTGCGATTTTGACTGAGTAAAATATAACATTAGCTAGCCAACAAAAACCTACCTACTTTAGATCAAGTTAAAAATACCAGTTAACATGTTAAAAATCATGTTAAAAATGACAATACATTTATGTATTTATCAGAGGACAAAATAAGAGTTAGATATTCTATATAACAACCTAAAATTATGAAATTCAAGAAAAGAAGGAACATATTAGACAGCATAACAAATACTGAAAATTTTACTATCCCATAAGCGGTAGAACAATTATGACTCAAAATAAGATGAGAAGTAGACTTAGTACTGAAAGTAGTTACTCTTGTTATTAAGAGTACTAGATGTGCACATCTTCACACAAAATCTTTCTACAACCCAAGAAAAATTAGTCTGAAAATATATTCCAAGAGAAAATACTGATCGAGGCCGTACCCAAATCAAATAAACATTAAAAATGCAGTATCTAGGAAGTGATCCTAGGTCGTCTCCCAATGAGCAATGGTCAACCAAACGTTCATAACAGAAAGTGATAAAACAGTAACGAATTGGGGGGGGGGGGGTTGTTTGTTTTTGTAAATTAAACAGCAAGCAAATTTGAATTTAGAAAATAACAGAATTAAAACATGTTGTTCCCCTTGATTCACAAGCAAGTCTCTTATCCTAGGTTGCGAGAATTTATCCTTTATCAGTTCAACCACTTAATCCAACCCTAAATTAAATTACTAAGCGAAAATTAACATAAGGCTGTCATTATGTGATTAAGCAACACATACACCAATTAATCATGAACGAAACTGATCATTAAGCATGAACGTAAATTAAGTGCAGAGACAATTAATCAAGCACAAAGCATGCATGGATTAATAGCAACAAATATAGAGTAATTGGTGAAGAGGAAAAACTAATCAGAATTCAATAGTAATAACAAAACCTCAAAGAGAGTTGTGCTTGATCCTCAAGAGAAAACAACGTTGGAGACTTAACCTTCCATTAATCAGTAGAAAACGAAATTGTAGATTGAAGTAGAAACGAAATTGCAGAAAATGAATTTTATTCTACGTGAACAGTGTGCATGAACAGTAATAAAAATTGGAATTGCCAAAAACCTAAAATTATTCTCTAAAAAAACTCTCAAAACTAAAACACTAGTGCTATTATATAGGTTCTCAGCCCAAAAGCTTACAAATCTATTTTAAGTCCAAGCCCATAAACGAAATAAAATAAAATCTGGACAAGATAAGATAAGATTGGATGAAATAAAATTTGGACGAAATAAAATCTAGATGAAATAAAATCTGGATAAGATAAGATTTGATAAAATAAAATTGACTGCTCTCTTCAAGTCCAAGCCCAATTCCGGATTCAAGCCCAATTGCTTATAATTCTCCTGAAATTAAATTAAAAACACAAAATTAGTCAAGTAGACCCAAGTGATAAAACTGTATAATTAATTTGACAATTAAGGCTAATCAGTAATTAAAATGGTGATAAAAAGGGTTAAGAAATAGGAGAAAATAATGACACATCAAATCCCCCCACACTTAGCCTTTTGCACTCCTGGGAAAAATCCAAAAGCAAAGCAAGGAACAAATACAGAGACATTAAAGAGAAACAAACAAACACAAAAACAATTACATATTTCTCAATGAATCTCAAGGAATGAAAGGAATGGGCAACATCCAACACGTAGAGAGTTAAAGAATCAAGACAGTTATGAAAATCATCCAAGCATCTCAAACATGGCAAGATAGTCAATCAGCTCAATAATGAAAAGTGATAAAGCCTCATAAGATATGCACTCTATCTCTCAAGTGTCTAGGCTACTGTTTACTCTCAGGGCACCCATGAAAAACAAACACCACATAGACTTGGCAAAACTCTAAAATCGACAACCAAACTCGCCAAACACATACACATGATGATCAAAAGGTGTTTTAAGGTTGTAATGGGGCCAAGGACAAGGTAGAGGAAAGTATGGGATAAGTAGCTAAAACCCAAAGGAATATAGGAGCAATGGGGAATACGTGGAAACTAAGTAAAAGTAGTAAACCCCAAAACCAAAATTAAAAAGTCCTCAAAATCAACCAAATCCTCAAACCAATCCAAGTCTTCAAACCAAGACCTCATTTATTCAACTTCATTTTCTTTTTTTTTCGCTATTTTTTTTAACGTGAACAGTAGCATTTGAAAGCATTTGAAAAATAAAGCAACAATTAGGCAATATATGTATATACATCAAGCATGGCCAAAATACATCATCAAGCATGGCCAACAAAAACATATAATCCAATGAAACATACCCCCCCCCCCCCCCTCCCCACACACACTTATTCCCAAAACAATTTCAAAGCTCCAAAATTCCTTAAGGGTAGGGTGAGATCATGGTTTTTCACTTAAGGCTTGTAATGAGCTTCAAAACAAAGAAAGGAGAACATAGGCTCAAAGGGGCTATCAAACGAATTAATTCAAGGTAGGCTCATTTGGCTAGAGGCTTATAAGAACAAAATGCCTAAATCATCTCTCAACATGCATGTGAAGCAAGAAGTATCAACAAGAGTCAAGCCAAGGCTATTGTCCAAGCAATCAATGGGGCAAAACACATCGAATAAAATAGATGATGATGATGATTGAAATTCTCACCAAAGGTAAATCTATCACTTTCAATTCGAACTTTCAAAACTAACTTGACATGTAGAGAAAAACAAGGATTTCAATTCACAAAATGCCAAGAAACTCTTATTTCAAAAACAATTACCCATTACCTATACATAACCTATAATTCAAAGAGAAACATGCAATGTTGTACACAAAACATAAAACCAAAATAACAAAATTACCTAGAAAACCTAACAAAATTAAACTAGAAAAACCCAACAAAATTAAAGAACAATCTCCCCACACACTTAAACAACACATTGTCCTCAATGTAGCACAATCACAAGATCAAGAGAAATCAAAACAATCAATAAATTTGGACAAGTGCAATTAAAGAAAAGAAGGATACAGAAAAAGAAAACTCCCTAAGTCATGGCGGAAGAGAAGTAGGGTGAAGTAAGGAGGTCTCCTCCACCACTACATCCACTAAGGAGGGATTTGTGAGGAATGGTTTTAGCCGATGTCCATTGACCTTGAAGCTTGTATCTGTGGATTCACTTTTGATCTCAACTGTACCATAAGGAAAAACATTAGTCACTACAAAAGGACCAATCCACTTTGACCTCAACTTACCACTCATGAGTTCGAGCCTAGAGTTATACAATAAAACTTTCTGTCCAACCACGAAGTCCTTCTTAGCTATCAAGCTATCATGGAACTTCTTGGTCTTCTCCTTGTAGAATTTGGAATTCTCATAGGCTTCTAAATGGATCTCATCTAGCTCACTTAGTTGCAACTTCCTTTCCTCTCCAGCCTGAGCAATAGAGAAGTTGTAGGTCTTTATAGCCCAGTAGGCTATGTGCTCTATCTCTATAGGAAGATAACATGCCATGCCAAAGACAACCTGATAAGGAGACATTCCTATGGGTGCTTTGTATGCATTCCTATGCGCCCAAAGAGCATCATCCAGCCTGGTGCTCAAATCTTTTCTGTTCGGCTGCACAATCTTCTCCAAGATCCTTTTTATCTCCCTTTTTGAAATCTCAGCCTGCCCATTAGTTTGGGGGTGGTAAGGTGTGGAAATTCTGTGCACGACCCCATACTTTTTGAGCAAGGCATACGTGGATCTGTTACAAAAATGGGTGCCTTGATCCCTAACGATGGCTCTAGGAACTCCAAACCTGCAAAACAGATTAGATCTAACAAAATCCACAACAACCTTAGCATCGTTAGTTCTGGTGGGTTTGGCTTCCACCGATTTTGAAACATAATCAACAGCAAGGAGAATATAAACAAAACCAAAAGAGACAGGGAAATGCCTCATAAAATCTATACCCCAGACATCAAACACCTCACAGAATAACATGGGTTGTTGAGGCATTTGCAGTCTCCATGAAAGTGAGCCGCTTGCTCTGTGACAAGGCTCACAAGTGCTACTGATTCTCCATGCATCCTTGAAGATGGTGGGCCAATAGAAACCGCAGTCAAGCACCTTGTGAGCTGTCCTCTATATGCCAAGATGGCCACCTGGTGCAGAAGAATGACAAAATTGCAGGACTGAGTCAATCTCATGGTCTGGAATGCATCTCCTAATAACCTGGTCACTGCACAACTTCCACAAATAGGGGTCATCCCAAATATAATGCTTAGCATCGCTCTTAATTTTATCATTTTGAGCTTTAGATGCTAAGGGAGGAAAAATAGAAGCAACCAAATAATTCACAATATTAGCAAACCAGGGAGTGGGGAAGGAATCATAACTACTATACAGAATGTACAAATGGTTATTCAGAAAATCATCCCGAATGGGTGAGTCCTCAGACGCACGCTCAATCCTACTCAGATGGTCAACCATGAGGTTCTGTGCACCGCTCCGATCACGGATCTCCAAATCAAACTCTTGGAGCCAAAGCATCCACCTGATCAATCTAGGCTTTGATTCAGCCTTCTTCAACAGGTACTTTAGAGCTGCATGGTCAGTATAAACAATAACACGAGTACCAAGTAAATATGAACGAAATTTCTCAAGAGCAAAAACTATCGCTAATAGCTCCTTCTCTGTGGTAGTGTACAAGTTTTGGAAGCGTAGTAGATTACCCGAGGCAACTTATCAATCTTTTGAGCAAAGACAGCCCCCAATGCGTAATTGGATGCATCACACATTAGCTCAAATGGGGCTGTCCAATCAGATGCCTGAATGATAGGGGTGGTAGTCACCGCACGCTTGAGGCAATCAAAAGCCTCTTTGCATTGGTCATCAAAATCAAACTCCACCTCTTTTTGCTGCAGATTGGATAGTGGAAGGGTCATTTTGCTAAAATCCTTGATAAAGCGCCTATAAAACCCTGCATGACCAAGAAAAGAACGAACCTCTCGCACGCAAGAGGGGTAAGGAAATTGTGAAATAACAATTATTTTTGCAGGGTCTACCTCTATGCCCCTACTAGAAATGATATGCCCTAAAACTATACCCTGTTCTACCATGAAGTGACATTTTTCAAAATTCAGCACAAGGTTAGTTTCAATGCATCTATTAAGAACTCTATCCAGACTATCCAAACATGCATCAAAAGAGGATCCATAAACAGTAAAATCATCCATAAACACCTCTATGCAACTCTCTAAAAAAATCACTGAAAATGCTAAGCATACACCGCTGGAAGGTATCAGGGGCGTTGCATAGGCCAAAGGGCATCCTCCTATAGGCAAAAGTGCCAAAGGGACAGGTGAATGTGGTCTTTTCTTGATCCTCAGGAGCAATATGAATTTGTAAATAACCAGAAAAATTATCAAGAAAACAGTAATGAGACTTACCTGCCAAGCGCTCAAGCATTTGATCAATGAATGACAGGGGAAAATGATCTTTTCTAGTTACCTGGTTCAGCCTCCTATAATCAAGCAGACTCGCCCACTGTTCTGCACTCTTGTGGGGATAAGCTCATCCCTTTCATTCTTAATCACTGTGAGGCCTGTCTTCTTAGGAACCACTTAGACTGGACTCACCCACTGGCTGTCAGGAATGAGGTAGATGATTCCAGCTTGTAAGAGCTTGGTCACTTTCTTTTTCACCACATCTAGGATGACGGGGTTGAGTCGCCGTTGTGGCTGCCTCACTGGCTTAGCTCCATCCTCTAAAAGTATCCTATGCATGCAGGTAGATGGGCTAATGCCAGGAATGTCTACTAAAGTCCATCCAATGGCTTTCTTGTGCTTCTTGAGCACTAGCAACAGCTTCTCCTCTTGCTCAGCAGTAAGGGAGGCAGAGATGATCACTGGAAATTTTTCCTTGTCCTCCAAGTAAGCATACTTGAGGGTTGCTGGTAAGGGCTTCAACTCTGGTGTGGGTGGTGGTTGAACAGTAGAAGGAACCAGGGTAGGAGAAGAAAGAGGTTCCTCAGCCTGTACCTCATAAAGCAAGTCAGAAGGATATGTACTTCCTGCAACATGGTTAGTGCATTCTGACTCTAAAAAATAAACATCAAGAGGTACAACACCCAGAAAATCAGAACCAGACTCAAATTCAAATTCACTCTCAGCATAGAAATCGGATACAGGATGAAATTCAAACTCAGATTCAGATTCAATGCATAAGGAGTGACAAGTATGCAGATCCGATAAAAATGGATGTTTCCTACCATGAAGAACAAAATCAAAATCAAACATATAATCATCAACAATCTGATCAATTATCTCAGGACGAAAAATAGAATGATCATCAGATGGATGTTTCATGGCATCAAGAATGTTAAAATGAACAACAATATCATCAAATTCCATAGACAATGTGCCACCATAAACATCTATCTTGGTTCGGGATGTTTTCATAAATGGCCTTCCTAAAATAATTGGAACTGAGCCATGGGAATATCCCTCTTCCATATTAAGAACATAAAAATAAATAGGAAAAATAAGTTCACAAACCCGAACCAACACATCCTCTATGAAACCTGCGGGGTAAGCAACACTTCTATTTCCCAAATGAATCACCACATCTGTAGATTGCAAAGGTCCAAGAGATAAAGAATTGAAAATGGACAGAGGCATGACACTAAATGATGCTCCTAGATCTAGCATGGCATTCTTAAATTTACTGTTCCCAATAATGCAAGGTATGCAAAAAGTACCTGGGTCCTTACATTTCTCAGGAATGTGAGGAACAGATTTACCTATCAATGCTGACACATTTCTGCCCATGCTAATCCTTTCATTACCTTTGAGCTTCCTTTTGTGGGTGCACAACTCCTTTAGAAACTTGGCATATCTTGGAATCTGCTTGATGGCATCTAGCAGAGGTATGTTCACCTCTACATTCCTGAAGGTCTCCAAGATCTCCTTTTCCACTTTTTCCATTTTTTTGTTGGGAATTGCTCTATGTGGAAATGGAAGAGGGATAGGAGACTGTTGCAAGTCAGAATTACTAGAAGAAGGTCCACCAGCATGAAAATTTTTGTTAACTCCCTGATCAGGAAGCTTCCTCTTTTGTGCAACTATCTCAACTTCTTTTTCAGGTTTAGAATGAAGCTTGACAGGCTCAGGTGCAGGTGATGCTACTGGTGGAGGCACTTGAATTTTGTTGCCAGACCTCAAGGTGATGGCACTCACATTTTTCGTATTCTGCACAGTCTGTGAAGGCAATTTGTCAGAATTTTGGGATTGAGCTTGATTCAATTGAGTAGCCATCTGCCCCATCTGATTTGTCAGACTCTGAATGGAGGCTCTTGTCTCTTGCTGAAATCAAGTGCAGCCATCTCCCTAAGAGTCCTCTCACGAGGTGGAGGTTGAGCCATGTTCTCAGTATGAAACTTAGTAATCGAATGCTTAAAATCAGAATATTCAGAATCACCAGCAACAAAATACTTAGAATGCTCAAAATGCACAGATTGATCAGGATGCACACTATGCCTAACTAATCTATGAAAGGTTCTATCTATTTTAGGATCAAAGGGTTGCAAATTACCTGGATTACCCCTAGTCATGCCCTATATGCAGCAAATCATGTATCTCTTAACAAGCACCTAACAAGGGGGTAAAACTACAACTATACTCAAACGATATCCAAATGAGCTGAAATTTTGTGAGCAACACCCTAAAATCATGAAAAGATAGCACAATAAATTTCAAACAAAAATTCAAAGTCTAACTATGAAAACTACCTAAGCAAAGTTTAGAAAAATAGGACAATAATACTTGAAAAATAAAAAAAAATAGTAAACAGCTGATTTTTTGAGTTTGGGAGCCGGTTGCCACAGTATGGGAAATTTGTTTCTACCCCAAATGCATATATAATAATAGTCATTCTGATACCCGGAGCAAAAGTTATGGCCATTTTAAGTTTTGCTAAAAACAAGTTCCCAAAATTTTTGTCTCTCTCAAATACTGCCACACGAAGTGCTGCTGGTATTTTTCACACAAAATATGGATCAAAAGAAACTACCACACAAAAAATCAGCCAAAAATAACAACTCTAACTATCAAAACAAAAATCGCTAATTAAATTGCAAAATCAGTCACTAGTTCCCAGTCGCTAATTACTATTCACAGCAAAACACAAAGCTGAAACAGTCACAAAAGAGTCGCTAAAAATAGTCGCTAAACAGGGGACGCAATTGAAATGCAAAACAGAACGCTACACAAAACAAAACAATTAAACACTATTATGAACCTTTGGCCCACTGTTCCCTGGCAATGGCGCCAAATTTGATCGAAGCCGTACCCGAATCAAATAAACATTAAAAATGCAATATCTAGGAAGTGATCCTAGGTCATCTCCCAACGAGCAATGGTCAACCAAGCGTTAATAACAGAAAGTGATAAAACAGTAACGAATTAGGGGGGGTTGTTGTTTTTGTAAATTAAACAGCAAACAAATTTGAATTTAGAAAGTAACAGAATTAAAACATGTTGTTTCCCCTTGATTTACAAGCAAGTCTCTTATCCTAGGTTACGAGAATTTATCCTTTATCAGTTCAACCACTTAATCCAACCCTAAATTAAATTACTAAGAAAATTTTAACATAAGGCTGTCATTATGTGATTAAGCAACACATACACCAATTAATCATGAACGAAACTAATCACTAAGCATGAACGTAAATTAAGCGCAGAGACAATTAATCAAGCACTAAGCATGCATGGATTAATAAAAACAAATACAGAGTAATTGGTGAAGAGGAAAAACTGATCAGAATTTAATAGTAATAACAAAACCTCAAAGAGAGTTGTGCTTGATCCTCAAGAGAAAACAATGTTGGAGACTTAGCCTTCCATTAATCAGCAGAAAATGAAATTATAGATTGAAGCAGAAACGAAATTGCAAAAAGTGAATTTTATTCTACGTGAATAGTGTGCATGAACAGTAATAAAAACTGGAATTGCCAAAACCCTAAAATTATTCTCCCTCGAAAAACTCTCAAAACTAAAACACTAGTGCTATTATATAGGTTCTCAGCCCCAAAGCTTACAAATCTATTTTAAGTCCAAGCCCATAAACGAAATAAAATAAAATCTGGACAAGATAAGATAAGATTGGATGAAATAAAATCTGGACAAAATAAAATCTAGATGAAATAAAATCTGGATAAGATAAGATTTGTTAAAATAAAATTGTTGATTCTCTTCAAGTCCAAGCCCAATTCCGGATTCAAGCCCAATTTCTTATAATTCTCCTGAAGTTAAATTAAAAACACAAAATTAGTCATGTAGGCCCAAGTGATAAAACTGCATAATTAATTTGACAATTAAGGCTAATCAGTAATGAAAATGGTGATAAAAGAGGTTAAGAAATAGGAGAAAATAATGACACATCAAATACCGTGAAGGAAAATGCTGAATTCAGAGTAGTCAATGTAGCAGAGTACAACAGATACATACAGATGCACAAGTAGCAAAAAGAAAGAGATAATGTACCTTCCATTTGATGTTATTTCCCCTAGTCCTACCTCTGATGACTTAGATGGCCCTGCTGTTGGTGATCCAAGCTGATATCATTGTTGCTGTGTTTGGTAGTGTGGTAGCCTCAACAAGTTCAACATCTTTGGCCAATCCTGCGGATCCTGAAAACGTATGTGTAGATGTATTCCTAACCAGTGGCTGCTCCTCTACATCTTCAGCTTCATCATGAAATGACAAGCTTCCTGCCTGCAATCTAGAATAGCCATAATTGCCCTTCCAGATTTAACAATCCAAGAGAAAATACCTTGAAGGAAAATGTTGAATTTAGAGTACAATGCATGAAAATGTATTCCAAAAATAGAGTACAATTCCAACTTGGTACCAGCAAATCAACCTTGACAATGCATGACTACAAGAATTTTCAAATAAAACAAGGAGTAGAATAGAGGCTAGCAGGAAAGAGAAAGGGATGGAGTCTTTCAAGTTACAATATATCCTGTATCCACTAGCAAGTTTTAACATGTTTAAATTATAATGACCCATTAATGTGTACAGTTTTAAAGTAAATCAAATACTAATGATCAGAAAGAGGTCATGTTATCCTTTAATTTCATATACTTGATAAGATACCAAGGCTAAGAGTTGTAGCTACTGCTGAAACCAAATATAGTTGTGAATCTATTTAGATAGTTCATCATGGGGCTCAATGTACAAGTCCAGAAAAACCATGAAGCTCAACAAAGACAAACAACCTCAAGTTACCAACCCATCGATAATATATCAGAATAAAAAATGACAAGTATCATAATCGTCAGTAATTTCTGTTTTTGTGAATTAAGTGTGGTTTAAAAACTTAAGTAGCATGACATTTTAAGACCATAAAAAACAAAAATATGTATCTTTATCATAAACATGCAGATCAACAAGATGAAGGGAAGTGAACCCAATACTAAGAAGTTAACTCATTATTTTATTTATATAGAAAATAGGTGTGGTCTCACATGCATTGTATGAGTCTTCCCACTGCTTGTTACCCCATATGCAAATATCGTACCTGTATGAAAAACAGAGGAGTTGATAACAATGTTTACCTAATATGCCAGGAATGCAAGTGAAAACAATGTAGAAGTTACTCAACCACATACTTCTCTATGCACAGTTACTTTTTATTAAATAGTCAACTTCAAGAAGAAACAAGAGTAAAAAATGAATAGGTTTCATTATCAAGGAAATTACATGAACTAGATGTCGAGAATATAATTTTATTTGAATTTAATTCTAATTTGTAACACTGGTATTATTCAAATAGATTTTGTTGAATTTAGTATAAGTGAAAAGTACCACATTTCAACCTCGCCACTTCAACCCTAAAATCACTCGTTTTTAGTCTTAATAGTAACAAAATTCAACCATTAATATATAATAACCACTAACCTAATGGCATTGCTTAAGTAATTTAAAATATAAATATTAATAAGTCTTCCAAGAGTGCTGATTAAAGAAATAAAAAATAAAATATTTCTCATTCAGTTCTCATAATTTAAGTGCACATTCTCAGGATAAACAAATTACTCTTACCCTTGATAACAAAGAGTTCTATATATTGTAAAAATTCATTCAATGGAGTATATCGTTTGAAGGGTGGGAAGTTGGGAGTATACATCATTTTCATATTTAATATTTGGACATGAATCCTTAAATTAACTGCCATATACCTTCACCGGCATATGGGGAAGTATCCATTTTTCGTCTCTTATAACAACTTTTCACTTTTCAGTTACAGGGGCATGCAACATCTGAACTGATCAAAGCCCAAAGATAATATATATTAAAATAAAAACATAGGTCAAACGACTATATCTATATATGTGGAATTATATACGGGCAAGATAAATTAGAAATAGGAAACCATGTATGGTCTATGTCAAGATGCAACGTGTAAATTTTGAGGACCTCATCAACCTGAAAACCACAATCCTCAAAGATTTTGATCGATAGACAAACTAAAGTTATTATTATAAAAAATGAGACTGTGGGAGAGATGGAGAAGAGGTTGAGATATCTCGAAAAAACACACATATTTGAGAGGATCACTACTATCAAAGCTATTGTGAATGCCTTCTACTGAATCCATCTACAGGCAAGGATCACTACTACCCAACTTAGCAACCATGCTAGGCTGCCGAGTAGGTTTTCTAAGATCGAGTTTGTATTTCTGCGATACAAAATGACAGCATAAGCTTCTTTAAATCTAGAACAGAGTTGTTGTTCATTATGCACACTTATATCCCAGAAATTTTCGTTGATAAATTTGAAATGAATAATCACATCTAAAACATTCTCACACCATTATTTGTCTAGTTAAAAATGCAAATTACGCTCCTTAATAGGCCTATGATAAAAGCTGGAGTTTATACCTGTAGATGGCTTGCTACGTTTTCTCTTGTAAGTCCTTCGACATTCATCAAGTCGAGTATTCTCTTGGGGAAAGCCTCTGCAATAACAGTTGAAACCTCATGTTAGGAGCTACAAAATCCACATTAAGGTGTCAAATAAACATACTTTAATGTGTCATGTTCTCAACTCAAGCAAAATTAGAAAAAGTAAATATTGTTTATCACAAACTCACTGTCAATTCCTAGATCATCAACAGCAACAAGAAATTTCCTATGCAACTCGACATCCCAAACTAAACGAGGCTTATTTTGATTTAAGTGTTCCTCATTCTCTTTATGATATTCTTCCTCTTCCTCATCCTCACTTTGTTCCTTCCTTTTTTGACCCAGTTTTATATTCTGGTCGGTATTATTTTTGGGTGCCATGGCTTGACTGCATTCCCCAGCCATATAGCTAGCTTTCTCCTCATTTGCAAACTTACCAGCCATATTGCAGCCTTTTTACCCTCACTTGCAGTCTTATTCTTATCCTTGCTATCAATCCTCATTCGCAGTACATGTTTCCATATGTTTTGTAACTCTTCAATTCGAATTGGTTTGGTTAAGTACTCACAAGCACCCTGTATAACACTACATTACACACAAAAATGTAAGAGCTTAAGTTCATACCATCATTGTGAGATAACAAAAATAAATAAATCGAATTTGGAAAGATTTGTTTGGTTAAACTCAAGTTGAATGAATGTGAAGACAGAATACAAGTGTTTGATCTTAGTAATAAATGGTAGGTCCATTTGAAGTCCCACTAGCTCAAGAAGTTTAAACCCATCCATGTCAGGTATATTTACATCGCTAATAAGAAGGTCAAACTTGTTTATGTTTTTCCTCAACATTTATAGCACCTTAATTGCCTGATTAGTTGTAGTGACTGCAACAAACAAACATAAATCAGATGTGAGATAAGACAAAGGAGTGTCAACTATCAAACGGTTAACCAAAATTATGGCAAGATCTATAGTTATAAAAAGTAATGTAGCAACACCAAAAAATACATTTTTTTCTAAAAACTTCAGGATTGTAAAAGAAAATTTTCATTTTTGGGAGAATAAAGAAAGAACAACCCAACTTGCAAAGATTTTTTTTTTAATAACAATCAAAATTGCCAACCACAAAATATCCACGAGTCTAAAACTTCACATGGGAAGAGAATAACAAGAAAACAAAGCATGCAACAATTCATGACCACTAACATGAGACAAGCAAAACCAATGTAGAATCGAATTGAGTGATTTAAAATAGAAAAGTGGCTAACCATTATAATGGCATTTGTGAATCAGGTTCTCCAAAACTGTGAGACACATTTGATCGTCATCAATGGCAACTACACACAGACCCACCGGAAAACGGTCTCCCTGTGGCGTCCCTAAATAATGACTGGTTTAATAGTAATAAATTAAATAGCAGAAACCATAGGATTTTTTTTTTCTTTTTCTCTCTCTCATTTTTTTTCGCACGGCTATTCATTTCACAGTAATTAAATTCAGAAGGAAAATTATCACTATAGAGTCCTGAATGGCCAGTTCACAACTCTATTCGGAGTCATTTCTTTCTTATCACTCATAACCTTTAAACTATTTTGCCCTTTCAAAAAGAAAAATATACCAGCCATCATTTTAGGTCATCACGTGAAAGATAATAAAATACGGTCGGTAAACTCTTTTCAAATAGAATTTGTTAACACTTCCTTTTCAAATAACAAGATTAAACATAATTACATTTATCATCTAAAACTGTCCAAAATATGGGAGTTTGCAAAATAACATAGTGACATCCAGAGCAAAGGTAACCACTGTGGTGGCTTCAACCACATATATACAATCATCAAAATTTCTATACAATAGGTCTACCCACCCAAAAATCAAAAGAGTAAACCTAGTAGTCTGAACTAGATACACCCACCCACAAAAAGTATGTACACCTAGTCTAAGGAGCCGTCTGCTATGATGAAGAGTTGTCACTATTCGCTGTCCCTCCAGGGCCACTCTCCTCTATAGAGTCTGCCTCAGATGCTGACAAAACATCCTCTGGAAAATCAACATCAGGGAGTGGGTCTTCATCATCCCCAGGTAAGTCAAGGGCATCCACAACAGGTTCAGGAGGTAACTCCTCTAAGTCTTCTTCAGGATCCTCTTCAGAGGATGACACCTCTATCACTTGAACTGGCTCCACTAGTTGATATGGAGTGGGTGTAGGTAGTATCCACTCCATAGGTTACTGAAGCGTGCGTGAAGGTTCCTCCGGATGTACTAATGAAGTAGCAGTAAGTCGAATTGTGCCACGGAATCGGAACCTCTCATTGCCTTCGAGGGTCTCCCAAACACCCTCTAGGGACTCCATCACTACGCGATCATGGATCAACTGCGCTGCCATCGCGATCTACAAAAGATAAAAGGAAGAGGGTTGACTCTTTCACAAGAAATCTAATTACAGGTAACAATACAATGCGTCCCATAACCACTACGCATAGTCAAATGGTCTCTCTCAAGGAATTTCCTCTCTGGTAATCGATTACCAAAGTATGTAATCGATTACCAGTGCCCAAACACGAATTACACAGCTTTTGCACATGAAAATCTACAAATTACACTGTGTAATCGATTACACCTAAATGGTAATCGATTACCAGTGCCCTATCTCCCTGTGTAATCAATTACACCCAACTGGTATTCGATTACCAGTGCCCTGTCACTCTGTGTAATCGATTACACCCATTGGTAATCGATTACCAGAGGCCATTTTAACATCATGTCTCCATTTTTAAGCCTTGTAATCGATTACCCACGAATGGTAATCAATTACCAGAGGCTAATTTCTAGATACCACCCAATATACATAGCTGGCCAGCCGCCACACAAGCCTCCTTGCTTCGTGGTCTTTGTTCTTTTATTGGTTGACTGCCTGTTTAGGTACGTCACAGGTTCTCACTAATTGACTATGCCCGGGTTGGGTCGGGATTGGTCAAGCTTGGTTTTGGGCAATAGGACCCCACCTAACGTCCCCAAGGTCTCCTGACCCTCGCGACATATCTCCAGCTACCACTCTATGGTCAACAAACAAAAGTAGGAAGACTGACTCTTCCACGCTTTCTCACATCAAGCTTAGTGGATTATGGGTACCCGTCATATGTGGTAATAGGTGGCGATCGGGAGATGGCACAAATCAACTCTCCCACTTCCCCAAGTCAAACATAAACACACCATCCCCAGTTGCCCACCTTTCAACTGAGCTCACACACTCCCACGTAGCCCTTATCCTCGTCCCTCTCAGCACCGGGTCTCCATCAACCCCTCCGAGCTTCCACAATATCCAAGCAATTCAATTCCAAATATCATGAAACTACCCTAAACCAAGAAAATAGGCTAGAGGCAGAAAACTCTGCCCAAAGCACATTCAAATACCACAACATTCCTTACTCATATACCCCAGTAACATTCTCTTCGTTATGATTCGTTAACCGTTGGATCGACTTAAAATTTTTACTGGAGGTTCCTAGTACATAAGTCTACATGTTGACCGTTGGGATCTGCTAGAAAATGCCTGGAACACGAAATGTACTACTCTTCCCATGACAAGCAATGCACAAGAATTTTTCTGCACATTTGGTCAAGTTGGCTGCACAATTTGACAACATTTTTCTGCATAATAGGGTAGATTTCGAAATCCATCTTGCCCACATCCAATTTTTCTCAAATTGGATCCTACAAGTCCTAAATCATGTATAAATCATGTTTAAACCAAAGATAAGCTTCAGATCAAGGTAAATCAAAATCTAGGTATCCAAAACCCATCAATTTAGTGAATTTTCAAGGTTTAAGAAGTGAAAATGAGAATTGGATAATTTTGGGGTAAACTCTCATCTCAATCAAGTCTATAACATTGATTTAGACTTGCTCAAACTGGTTTTAAGGCGAAAACTCCACCGATTCAAAATTTGGCCTCTCAACACCCAATTTACCCTAGAAATGACTCTTTTCTTTCACACTTGTCATTCCTTTTTCTCATTTGCTCTGCCCAAGCTTTCCTACAAGTCCTAATTGACATTCTAAACTAGGATCAACTCACTTTAGACTCCAATTTCCACTAACCCCAAATTTGGCTTTTCAAACCCTCAAAATCTCACACTTTTCCACTCACATCACTACCATTCTCACATTTAACCCTAAGTTAACTCTCCCCATCATCTCTACCAGTTTTCAATCAACAATTTAAGCATACAAATATCACAAAGCATCATCATAAAACCCTAAAACAGAATGGTTAAATTTGGCTCACATCAAACATGTCAAGTTTAGCATGCTTTCAACAAATTCCTTCACAAATAACTACCATAAGGCATTAACCTAGTAAAACTACCCATCATATCTCCCAAAAACCCAACACCCACGAATTTCATGTGAGAAGAAGTTCACCCATACCTGAAATTCGAAGTCCCACAACGTAGAGGTGTGCTTCACGACTCCGAAAATGGCTTCCCCTTGCAATTTGGAGTAGAAATGAGGAGAAATTTTGGAGCTTTAATGGAGGCTTCAATGGAGAAGAAGAAGAAGAAAGAAAAGCTACGTGGAAGGTGAGGAAAAGCTTCTGAAATTTTGCTGAAGGAAGAGAGAGAATTTGGCTTTTATAAAAAAAATGATTTTCTCTTTCCTTTTTCTAAAAGCAATGCCACATGTCTCATTTTGAGTGGAGCAAAAGGGCCCACCTTTTTATCTTGATGTAACTTCATACTCAGCCACAAGGAGAGAAAAATTTGACCTTTTGAATGGTAAAAATCCTGCCTTGGTTTGTGTGTCGCTACTCTGGTTCCAGTTCCTCGCATTTCTCTACAGCCGTTGGGGCCCGTTTTTGAAAGTAGGCAATATATATATCAAAACGCTCAGAATGAGACCCTGAGCGTGGTTCAGAGGTTGGTTTTGTTAAATTTTAAGTTTCACGCAAAATGATAATTTTTAGACTAATTAATTGAGGATTAATCTATAACTGTCCAATTATGGATTACTCTTCGCTAATTAGTCTAACCCGCGTATCTTTCCCCCAATGTACATACTTCTACCAAGAATATATATATATATATATATATATATATATATATATATATATATACATTGAATAATACTTATGTATATAATTATTTAAAATATAACACTTACAAAATTCCGAGTAGAAATTCTAGGATGTCACACTCCCAATGGAAACTATACTGGCATTTGGTCGTCCAACCCTACTTGTTATTTTGTTGCATGCAAAGACATGTGCAAACTGATTTCTATGATGTCAAACTCAAATCTCAAACCTCTATGGGGTTACATCATGATCTAGCTACCATTATGAGAGGAGTGATCAAGAAAGCCAAATGAGATGGCATTTATACAAAAGAATGGAACAAGTAAGGATGCTAATGGCACTTCAGTCCCTCATAAATTTTTCAAAAAGGCCTTCAATACCATTGTTGCAGAATCATAATACAAATACCTAATTATAATACACTAAAATCATAATACAAATACCTAATTAATTAACATATAACCAAGATTTAATATTATTTCAAATCTAATCATACATCCAAAATGTGATATGTATTATTTTAAAGATAATGAAAGGATGACTTGAATAGGTGGTAAGTAGTAAGTTATCTATTAATTACCATTGATTCCCTCCATAGAACCACTAACAACATGCTGAGCAGCAACATCATAGACCTGCAGAAGGGTTCACTTGTCGAGCACCAGAACCAGTTGTCCCTGGTTGTTGTTGGAAAGATTCTAAAGGGTTAAAATAATATGTTAACATACCTATTGGTATATTGCTTTTCCTCCAGCTTCAGTTGCCACAGCCTTTGCAAGCATTGCTTTTCCTGTGCCAGAGGGGCCAGACAACAATATTCCCTTGAAAGGCTATACCCAAGGATGTAACTTATGTACATGCATTTTTAACAGCAATATCCTATCAAAATATATATTTTCTAATACGAGACTACAACAAACCAAAACAATTTAAGAATAAACAATCTCCTCACCAAACCATTACGTAGGTTTTGAAAAACATTATTGCACATGAAACAATTGATTAAAATATACCAGTAAAGGGTGTCATGAAAGGAAAATGTACTCGTTCATAATAATGTACATCATATCTAGCATCTATTATTTCTAATAGCTAAAAAGTAAGTTGCCCAATTCTTTTGAATTATTGTCATGGCCTCCACGTCTAACGCTAATCCATCCGAGAACCACTACAACATTAACAATGGAAGACATTATTTGTAATTAAACAAATATAAAGTAACGTGCAAATTGAAATTAGACTTTGTATATATACCCTGTTCCAATCATCTTTCAAGCCGACATTAACGATGCACCACATCCAATGCATGACATAGTATCCACACTCGTACCCTCCACTTTGAACATGACTCTATATTTATCAGTGAAAATAACTATTATATCTTGTACCCTTTAAAAATTACATAGGGGTTCATCTAAACGACCATCTAACCTTGGGTTCAATCCACCGAGGTGGAGGTTGCTAAGACATGCCTTCCAAAGAACTAGTTATTGTCTTCATTGCACTAGTAAACAAAATTATATACGATGTTACTTATAACAAACATTTACCCTGCATATTCAACAACAATGACAGCTCAGCTATCTTAGAATAATATTTACACTTGTACCTATTTATTACGGCTTTTATTGCCACATCAGGCTTCTTTTGCAATGAACAAAACCAAACAACCATGTTTTCTCTAGGACAGAGAACAAATAGTTGCCAATGTGACCTGAAGTTGACGATTATAATTAGCAAGTTTAGAAATCATAACATTTTTTAAATACCACAAATAATGTTAACTTACGGATGCAAGTATGCTTCAAAGTACAAGCGTCATTGTGATTCCATCACCCATGTCTCAATATAAAGTTGACATTGTTCATGGTTCTCCTTAGCAATGTGTATTGATTGAGGCTCAAGGAAGCCATACACTAAGCCATCACCTCTGGTTGTAGCACACTCAACCAAATACCTATTTGAAAGACAATACAATCATTATACCACAAATGTATTACAATTACAATTTGTTGCTTATGATAACATTTAGGGCTAAAGGTTGCAATTAAATGAATTACATCATCCACAACTGCAGTATGCAAATGTTTAAACACTTGTGACCTGATATTATTTCAGCCATATCAGCATGTATGATGTAAAATTTTGCATCTATATTCGGAATTCCAAATCGGCTAGCCTCCCACGGGAGTTCCACTGGATTCATATACACTTCATAAAGTATCTTCATGATTTCTCCAAGTGGATCCCTTGCAACACCTGCATTTGACTGATCAACACGTCCTTCTGGCTTCCTTACATTTTGATTGGAATCCTATATGGTTTTATAAAATAAATATTAAATTTAATTGAACAGAGGTATTGGAATATGCCATTTAATTTAGGGGAACCACAACGAAAATCATTTTACTTACATTGGAGAAAGGTTTCACAAGATTAGTTGGCCAGTCAATGAATGTGTTCATGGCCTCCCTGACATATTCAATCTCAGGCGTGGGAATTGGGACCCTTGTGTCACCATCATAAACAGTATCAACAGAAACCTTCACGACTTCATCTGCGTAAGGAACATTGTGTATCATGCCGCCAAGTTGATAGACCTTTCCTACGGCCACCAATTTTTTACCGTTGCCACAAACAACATACAACCTCATGGTATTCTCCTCAACTGCAGATTGGTCCCCAGCAACAACCTTTGCAACAGCTTCTGCACAACTTTCTTTGGTGCTAACACGTGCAGCCAACACATTCGGATCAGCCAGTTGTACAGGGGCTGACTATTGAGTTTGCATTTGGGACAACTCAGTCTTGATTGCATCCAACTCCTGTTGCATGATGTCCATTTTCTTTTTTCTTTCATCTTCTACCTCTTTCCTCCACTCTTGCTTGAGATTACCTATGATTTGAACCAACTGATCTGGGATTATCGTTGCCACAGAACTGTTAGAGGCACTTGAATGATGTCCAAAGTAACTACTAATGGTGATACCATGTCCAGCAACACGGACACGACCAGGATGCTCTTCACTGCCAAGCACAGTGTTCAATATGTCGTTTCGGCCATGCGCTACAAATGTACCTTGTGTGCTTTGTTCTTGTAATTCATCCTATCAAAAATAGCCAAAAATCAGTGAAAAGTTGAATGATATACCATCTACCTATTAAATTTGCCACAAAGGCGTTAATTCGACTTACAATTTTGTCAGAGATTTGTTGAGCTGCTTCAGATGTCATTTGGCCATATTTGTTTGTTCTAGCCATCTTCCACTTAGCGTGTCTTGCAATTGGGGATGGAGGGTCTATGACCATCGGTGTATTTTTTGTAACCTCAACTTGATTTGTCTTGTCTTCATTTTCTCATCCATCAATTTTCTTTCCATAAGTTCGTACCCTCCACGAGAAAATATGTGGAAGGAGTCATTGAATTTTTGAATCTCCTGTGCTTTTTTCCAAATTCCCTGTGCACAGTAACGAATACAATGCATTGTGTGATAATGTTAGCACACACTTAACTAACAAAGCTTGTGAATTATCAATTCAATTCAAACCTGCCAAGTAGGGGTCTGATGAATCTTTGCAAATTGCTCCCATGTTTGTCGCTCCATACCATACTTAGAAGCTGCATCAGGGTTATCTTCACCTTGTTTCTCAGCATATATATATCTAGTGGTCAGGGAGGACTTAAATTGCCTCCATCTGGTCGCAATAGTAGACATAACCTTCTTCTTGGCAGCAGTTCCTTCGGGGATGTCAAATTTTCTCTGAAATAACAAATAGTTTCTCAAACACTAACTGCAAAAATGAAAATTTGGCTAAAGGAAACACAAATGAAATCAAAGTTTTTAGCTAAGCACACTTACCAAAATGTCATTCCATACAATATTTTTAAGTGATTCCGGAACAACTTTCCAAGATGAATCCCGTGCCACTACACCCAAGTAACTGTGAAATTTTTCTTTTTCCGGACCAGAACCTCGACCAGTATTCGGGTTGACGTTGACAATTGGTCGTGGTTGATCCAAGGTTCTTGCAGTCAATTTCCTCAGCCTGGTTGCTTGTCGAGTCTTCGGTTTTGTGATTGCGCTTGGTGAATAAGTAGGTGGAGGGGATCTCGGGGGTGTTTCCATGGGTCCTGCAAAAATATAAAGTTAGCCACATTTGAGAGATGAAAGACAAGAAACTGTAAATTGAAAATGAATATTTAAAAGTTTTACATTATTGTTTTATTTACCGCATTTAAGTTGGCATATTTTCCCATAAACCTTCATCATGATCGATATGATTTGCATACACCTCATCGTCGTCATTTTTAGCATTTATCGAAGGCATTTGTGGTGCAAACATAGGCATGTCGTTAACATCAAGGGTTGCATGATCGGTATCGGCAGGGATACCACTTGTTTTCCCTTGAAGTACAACTGACCATGTTGAGTCACTAGGATCTTCAACATAAAACACTTGTCTTGCTTGTGCTGCCATGATGAAAGGCTCGTCCTTGTAACCAATCCTTTGTAGGTCAACCAAAGTAAAACCCAATTTGTCTTGATGGAGTCCGACATTTCCATTAACCCATTAGCACTTGAAAACAGGCACTCTAAATTCACCATAGTCTAGCTCCCAGATATCGGTTATGACTCCATAATAAGCCATGGAAGCTCGAATAGGATTCTTATCCGATGCACTACTAAAGTGGTTGTTTTGCACGGTACTTTTATCATCCTATGACTTTGTGTAGAATGAATAATTGTTGATGTCATAACCCTTCCAAGTGAGGACATTAAGATTCGGCCCAACAGCTAGCAATGATAATGTCTTAGAAGCACTGTCGCTAGCAAATATTGTATTTCTAAACCAATTAATGAAACTCCTATTGTGTTCCTGCAACACCCTCATCATATTCATGTTTGGGTGAGAAGCTGCCACATATTCTTTGTGAGCATCTATGTATGGTATAACCTCAGCTGTGTTGTTTAGTACATATAAATGCGCTTGTGATACTTGATGGCGATCCATGGTTACAACATTGAATCCTCGCGTGCCCCTACATTGCCATGTAGCGTCATGACGGCTTTTAGGAATACCAACAAGTGATGCATCTTCGATGTAAGTAGTGCAAAACTCAATAGCTTCTTCTGCCACGTACCTTTCAACAATGCTTGCTTCTGGCCTATATTGATTCTTCGTGTGACTTTTCAACACCTTCATGTACCGCTCAACCGGATACGTCCACCTCATATATACAAGCCCGCACAACTGTATTTCTCGAACAAAATGAACAAGTAAGTGAATCATTATGTCAAAAAAAGCTGGGGGGAAAGTACATCTCCAACAGACAAATGATAATGGCAGCCTCATTTTCCAAATCATCCAATTGTTTAGGGTCAATCACTTTGCTGCAGATTGCATTGAAGAAAAAACACAGTCAAGTTATTGCAACCCTAACTTTGTCAGGCAATATTCCACGAATGGCAACAGACAATAATTGTTGCATGAAAATGTGGCAATCATGGGACTTCAAGCCTACCAATTTCATTTCATCCACTGATACAAGGATCTTGATATTTGAAGAGTATCCTTGTGGGACTTTGATATTTTTTAGAAAATGACAAAAACATTTTTTGTCATTCGTTGACATCGTATGACATGTGGGCGGCAAATACGTTCGAAGACCTTTTGACACAGGATGCAACTGCTGTCGTACTCCTATTTCAACTAAATCTTGCCGGCATTTCAAACCGTCTTTTGTCTTCCCTTTAATGTTAAGAACTGTGCCAACCAAACTGTCACAAACATTTTTTTCAACATGCATAACATCTAAACAATGTCTCACATCTAAATTGCACCAGTATGGCAGATCAAAGAAGATGGATCTTTCTTCCAAATGTTTTTGGGAGCGCCGTCTTTTTTTTTGTGTCTTCCCATAGATATTGCAAATGTTCTTCACACGATAAAAAAACTTCAACACCTGACAAAGGAATCGGTGCACTGTCAATCTCAGATGTCCCATCAAACGTTTTCTTCAGCCGCCTATATGGGTGAAAAGGTTTTAAAAATCTACGGTATCTTGTATATATTGTCTTTTTGCCATGCTTTAATTGGATGTAACTTGTGTCTTTCTAACAAATGGGACAAGCGAGGTGGCCTTTCACACTATATCCACTCAAATTCCCATATGCTGGAAAGTCATTAATGGTGCAGAAAATCATAACACGCAACCTGAAGGACTCATGAGCATTCCCGTCATACACATCAACCCCTTCTACCCACAATTTAGTGAGGTCTTCAATCAAGGGAGCAAGATACACATCAATGTCATTTCCTGGTTGTCTTGGACCGGCAATCATCATAGACATCATTATGTACTTCCGCTTGATGCACAACCACGGAGGCAAGTTATAAATGATCAGCAAAACAGGCCACGAACTATGATTGCAACTTAAGCTTCAGATGGATTCATTCCATCCGACGCGAGACCAACCCTTAGGTTCCTGGGATCTTCGGCAAACACTGGATATTGTTGGATCGAGTAGCCTCAGAATAATTAAGAAGGGGGGGTTGAATTAATTATTCCTAAACCTTTACTAATTAAAAAATTACTCTTCTAAGGCTTTTACTATGTTGTTAAGAGAATGAGGAGTAGAAGAGAAACTTAACAGAAAGTAAAAGCGGAAATTAAAAGAGTAGGGAAGAAGGAAACAAACACACAAGAGTTTTTATACTGGTTCGGCAACAACCCGTGCCTACATCCAGTCCCCAAGCGACCTGCGATCCTTGAGATTTATTTCAACCTTGTAAAAATCCTTTTACAAGCAAAGATCCATAAGGGATGTACCCTCCCTTGTTCTCTTTGAAACCCTAGTGGATGTACCCTCCACTAGAACTGATCCACAAGAGATGTACCCTCTCTTGTTCTTAGTCAAACCCTAGTAGATGTACCCTCTACTTGTACCACAAAGGATGTATCCTCCAATGTGTTAAGACAAAGATCTCAGGCGGTTAAACCTTTGATACTTTGTGAATGGGAATACAAATGAATTCTCAGGCGGTTAGTCCTTTGAACACTTTTGTATAAGGGAATGGGAAGAATCAAAAGAATACTCAGATTGTGTCGTTTTGAATTCTTTGGCAAGGGAGAAGGGAGACACAAAAAGAATTCAGGCGGTTAGTCCTTGGCGAATTCTTTTTGGCAAAGGGAGAAGAGAATGAAAAGATGAATAGCACAAGTTTTCAAAGTTTGGAAAACCAGAAAACTTCAGAAAGCTTTTGGTACAAAGAAGAAGAAGAAGTTCAAGGAGATTCAAGGCTTGTAAAGGATCGTAAGAAATTTACTGGAAAGTATTCAAGATTGAAAGAATGAATTAATTGAAAATGCAAAACAAAGCCTTGCTTTTATAGACTCTTCATGTTTGGTCAAGAAGACCATTTAGAAGAGTTATAACTTTTAGAAAAACTTAAAACCAATTTGAAAAAGTCAAAACCTTTTTGAAGAGTTACATCTTTTGATTTTATTCAGAAACAATCACTGGTAATCGATTACCAAATAAGTGTAATCGATTACACAAAGTTTTAATGTGAAAGGATGTGACTCTTCAAATTTGAATTTGAATTTCATCGTTCAAAGGCATTGGTAATCGATTACCAAAACATTGCAATCGATTACAGCTTTTTAAAATTAATTGGAACGTTGTAAATTCAATTTGAAAACTTTTTCAAAACAATTTTGCTACTGGTAATCGATTACAACAATCTGGTAATCGATTACCAGAGAGTAAAAACTCTTTGGTAAATATGTTTTGAGAAAAATCATGTGCTACTCAATTTTTGAGAAAAACTTTTCATACTTATCTTGATTAAGCCTTCTCTTGATTCTTGAATCTTGATCTTGATTCTTGAGATCTTGAACCTTGAATCTGGATTCTTGACTCTAAACTTTCTTCTTGAGTCTTGAATTATTCTTGATTCTTATCTTGAACTCTTGAATTGTTCTTGATTCACTTGAGTTGTTCTTTGATTGATCTTTGAGCTTTCTGTCATCACCTTTGTCATCATCTTGTGTTACCATCATTGTTATCATCAAAACACTTTTGAATCACCTTTGATTCACCATGAAGCTTTTCTTCTACAATCTCCCCCTTTTTTATGATGACAACTTATGAAATCAAGAAACACACACACACTTTTCTCTAGTCGATCACTCACATAAATTCTCCCCCTTTGTTTTTGAATTTATGCTTATCTTAAAAATAAGTTGATTACTCATGTGAATTATTGATTTAATCTCATTTCTCTCCCCCTTTGGCATCAACAAAAAGCCAAAGTGCGTATCAAACTTAAGGTATACAAATATAACTTAAACATTCAAACAATGTTCATGAGAAAATATCAACCAAATCATGAAGCAAGAAGCAAAAACCATGAAAACCATGATGAAGCAACAACCATGAATAGATTAATTATAAACTCCACATAGTCAAATAACATACTTAATATTGGTCCAAACATACCATGCAAATAAGGAAATAGTAAATTGTTCAAATACCATAATAATATAGCCAAAATACAAGGCTGAAAATCAAAGTAGTAATAATATCATTCTAAGATGATGGTGGCGGCGGTGGTGGAAGATCGAAGCTTGACCGGATGTAAGATACATCTTCTTCAACCTTTGTCATTCTTGAATCCATTTCATTGAAGCGCATATCCACTTGCAATTCCAAATTATCAAACCTCTCACAAACAAAGGTTTGAAGACCATCAAACCTTTCCAAAATCTTCGAAAGAAGAGATGAATCTTCTCCCTCATGTCCTTCTTCACCAACATTTCTAGCACCCTTCTTTACCCAAGAGCCATCATGCTCCTTAATATAACCAAAGGATGCTATGACTGAAGCGGCTATAAGGAATGATCTCTTGATTGGAACATAGGGTTCAGAATCAAGAGGGATGTTGAAGTGTTGAAGGAAAAGGGTAATAAGGTGAGGATAAGGCAAAGGGGCATTCAATCGCATGCGATATCTAACAAGGTGTGCCCAATCAATTTGTAAACCTTTATGAAAGGTCCACATGACAATGAGATCTTCTTCAGAAACCTGAGCAAGGTTTGAAGATCTAGGAAGCAAAATGCGAACAATAAGGTAATGGAGGATGCGGCTTTCAAAAGCCAATGAACTGGCAAGAAGCCTTCCGGTCATATCTGCTTCGTTGGTGCAAACCAACCGGCGGGCATCATGCACAAAAAAATCGAATTTCCAATCATCAATCAGTGCACCCTCAAAAGGCACACCTTCACTAGGCAATTTTGTTAAATCATAAAATAGGGATTGGTCAATGACCATCTTAATCCCATAAACTTCAGACATTAGTGTACCTTCATGGATTTTTAAATTAGAATAAAAAGCTTTGACTAAATCAGAATAAATAGGTAATTTTAGAGACATGAATGGAATAAGATTGGAGTTTTCAAATGCTTGAAGGCATTCAAAACTCTCATTTGAGAAGAAATCAATATCTATGAATTTTGGGTTTATAATGGAACGAGAGGAAAAGAGGTTTGTGTACCGTATACGTTGTTCCTCTGATGAGAACAATGATCCAGAGGGAATGGAGGAAGGCATTGAGGTTTCCTGTGCCCCGGAATGTCGTTGACTCCGACTCGAAGTGCCTTTCCGCTTTTTCGATGGATCTGCCATTTGAGGAGTTTTTTCAGGATTTCAATCGGTTCAAATGAAAGAAATTGAAAAAAAATGAAGTTTGGGCTTTGTGAGGAGTGATTTGGACAAGAATTGAGTGAGATATAGCTAGAAGAAAAATTGGGGGCGAGGGTTTTCAAGAGAGAGAGAAGTTGCAGGTTTCAGAATTTGAAATTTGAATATATAGGTGCAGGGACGCGTTGTAATAGATTACACAAATATGGTAATCGATTACCAAAGAGAAACATTGCCAGAAATAACTGCTTGTAATCGATTACACTATTATGGTAATCGATTACCAATGGTTATTTTAGCCAGAAAACAAAAACAAAAGGCTTTCTAGGAGATAAGAAGTTTTGAGTTTTTATCAAAATATTTTTTATGAAAAATATATTTGAAGATCCTTTATGAATAATTCTCAATCATGCAATTCACATATCATGTCATGCAAAAACATTAAAACATGAAGATAATCAATTTTATCAAAAACAATCAAAACACAAGTAAGAAGAATGTTGATTTTACTTAAATATATGAATGAATATTTCATGCAAATAAGATGAAATCAATCAAGCAAATATACTCATGATTTCAAACAATCAAAAAACACACAAATAAAGAATTGTTAGTCATCATAATCAAATTTTTTGAATAAAAATTTCAACTTTAAGAGAAATTTTAATAAGATAATGGTTTTGATATTACCTTTTTCAGGATTGAAGTATCTAGATCTTCAAAGATGAGGATCGTGCTTTTTCTCCTTGTTTTTCATCCTTGAGAGATGTTCTCGTCACTTTCATAATCTTTGGTTACAAGATTAATCTCCTTTTCTGAACCATCAGATGAATCATTGCCATCCCATGCAATGTATGCTTTCTTAGTTCTTCTTTCGTCAAATCTTTTCTTTTCACTTTTCTCTGACCATTCTTCATTTGACGGACAGTTATCCTTGATGTGACCATTTTGGTTGCATTTGTAACACCTAAGGACTTGAGAATCATCTTGTGATTTTCTTCCATTATTGAAATTCTGACGCCTGTCAATTCTTCTTTTCTTGATGTATTTCTGAAATTTCTTAACAAAGAAGGAAAAATCTTCTTCATCATCTGAATCTTCTTCTTCGTTTTCTTCTTGTATTGAAGATGAGGCTTTAAGGGCTATGCTTCTCTTCTTTTTGTCATTTTCTTCATTCTGATTGAGGCGTTGAAGTTTCATCTCGTGTTCCTGCAATTTACCAAATAAAGTGGCAAGAGACATGGAAGAAAGGTCTTTACTTTCAGAAATAGCAGTTACCTTGGACTGCCATTCCCTACTTAAACATCTTAAGACTTTATTAATTAAATCTTCATTAGGAAAGACTTTTTCTAATGATGCAAGATGGTTTACTATATGTGTAAATATTTTTTGCAAACTATGAATATTTTCATTTGGATTCATCCTAAATAATTCATATTCATGGGTAAGGGTATTTATCCTAGACCTTTTTACATCTGTGGTTCCTTCATGGGTTAATTGGAGAGTATCCCACATATCCTTGGCATTAGTACAATTTGACACTCTAAAGTACTCATCTATCCCTAGGGCTGCAGTGATGATGTTTTTGGCTTTGAGATCGTACTAGATTTTTCTCCTATCTTCTTCTGTCCACTGATCTCTAGGTTTTTGGGTTGTAGTGCTTGTGCTTACATCTACTATAGTGGGTATATGTGGTCCTAATTCTATTGCTTCCCAAAATATTTAGATCTATGGCTTCAATGAATATCTGCATGCGGGTTTTCCAATAATGGTAACCCTCACCATTGAAAATGGGTGGTCTGTGAATGGAATTTCCTTCAGGAAACAAGGGATTTGAGGAGGCCATTTATCTTGAAGTGGTTAGACTTTCTACAAGAAACCTGCTCTGATACCACTTGTTGGATCGAGTGGCCTTAGAATAATTAAGAAGGAGGGGTTGAATTAATTATTACTAAACCTTTACTAATTAAAAAATTACTCTTCTAAGGCTTTTACTATGTGTTTAAGAGAATGAGGAGTAAAAGAGAAACTTAACAGAAAAAAAAAGCAGAAATTAAAAGAGTAGGGAAGAAGGAAACAAACACACAAGAGTTTTTATACTGGTTCGGCAACAACCCGTGCCTACATCCAGTCCCCAAGCGACCTGCGGTCCTTGAGATTTCTTTCAACCTTGTAAAAATCCTTTTACAAGCAAAGATCCACAAGGGATGTACACTCCCTTGTTCTCTTTCAAACCCTAGTGGATGTACCCTCCACTAGAACTGATCCACAAGAGATGTACCCTCTCTTGTTCTCAGTCAAACCCAAGTAGATGTACCCTCTACTTGTACCACAAAGGATGTACCCTCCAATGTGTGACGTCCCTAAATTAATGACTGGTTTAATGGTAATGAATTAAATAACAAAAACCATGGTAATATTTTTTTCTTTCTTCTTTTTCTTTTTCATTTCTTTCTCTTTTCATCATAACTAGGTTTAGAAGGAAAATCCTCACTATAGAGTCCTGAATGGCCAGTTCACAACTCTATTCGGAGTCATTTCTTTCTTAAATCTCTAAACTATTTTGTTGTTTCAAAAGGAATAATATACCAGCCATTACTTTAGGTCGTCACGTGAAAATAAAAGAATAAAATACGGTCGATAAACTTTTTTATAAATAAAGTTTACTAACGCTTTCTTTTCAAATAACAAGATTAAACATAAATGCATTCATCATTTAAAGCTGTCCAAAATATGGGAGTTTTACAAAATACATAGTGTCATCCAGAGCAAAGGTGTCCACGGTGGTGGCTTCAGCCACATGTATACAATCATCAAATTCCTATACAACAGGTCTACCCATACAAAAACAAAAGAGTAAACCTAACAGTCAGTCCTAGATACACCCACCCTCAAAGATATATAAAACTAGTCCGAAGAGCTGTCCACTATGATGAAGAGCCTCCACTGATCGCCATCTCTCTCGGGCCACTATCCTCCGTAGAGTCTGCCTCAGATGCCGACATGACTTCCTCGGGGGAATCCACCTCAGGAAGTGGATCCTCATCACCCTCTAGAAAGTCAAGAGCATCCACAGCAGGCTCGGGAGGTAGCTCCTCGAGATCCTCCTCTGGGTCTTCCTCGGATGACGTTACCTCGATCACTTGGATTGGCTCCACTAGATGATATGGTGTAGGCGGGGGTAGTATCCACTCTACAATGCGCTGAAACGTACGCGCCGTTTCATCTGGATGCACCAATGAAGTAGTCGTAAATCGAATCGTGCCCCGAAATCGGCACCTCGTGTTGCCTTCGAGGGTCTCCCAAGCTCCCTCTAGGCACTCCATCTCCACTCGATCATGGATTAGCTGCGCCGCCATCACGATCTACAAGAAAGAAAAGAAAGGGGTAGACTGTTTCACGAGAATCTAATTACGCCGCAACACAATGCGTCTCATGACCACTACATGCAAGTAAAAGGGGTATCTCAAGGCTTTTCATCCCTGGTAATCGATTACACAGCCTTGGTAATCGATTACCAGAGGCCAAACGCAAATCACACAGCTTCAGGACATGAAAACCTGAAAAAGGCACTGTGTAATCGATTACACATACCTGGTAATCGATTACCAGTGACCCATTCCTCTGTGTAATCGATTACACAGACTGGTAATCGATTACCAGAGGCCTCCACAATCTACTGCCTTCGTTTCTGAGCTTGGTAATCGATTACACCCCCTTGGTAATCGATTACCAGAAGCCCTCATAGCTTCCTGACCTCGTTTTCAAGCCTGGTAATCGATTACACCCCGTGGTAATCGATTACCAGAGACCATCTTAGCCTCCTGTCTTCATTTTTAATCCTTGTAATCGATTACCCACCCTTGGTAATCGATTACCAGAGGCCATAACCCATATATCACACAAGATTCACAGCTGGCCAGCCACCACACAAGCCTCCTTGCTTTGTGGTCTTTGTTCCTTTTATCTGTTGACTGCCAGGAGCTCACCTGTTTAGGTACATCACAGGTTCTCACTGACTGACTATGCCCGGGTTGGGTCGGGATTGGTCAAGCTTGGTTTTGGGCAATAGCACCCCACCTGACGTCCCCAAGGTCTCCTGACCCCTGCGACATATCTCCAGGTACCACTCTGTTGTCAACGAATAAAAGCAGGAAGTTTCACCCTTCTACACTTCCTCATCTCAAGCTTGTAGGATTATGGGGTACCCATCACATGTGGTACTAGGTGGCGGTCGTGCGATGGTGCACAACAAGTTTTCCACATTCACAAATCGCGCATAAACCCACCATCCCCTGTTGCCCACCTCCAACTGAGCTCATGTACTCCCACGTAGCCCATATCCTCGTTTCTCTCGACACCAGGTCCCCATCAATCCTCCCAAGCTTCCCCAACATCCAGGTAATTCAACATTCAAACAACGCAAACTATCACAGCCAATAAAACAGGGCAAAGGCCGAAAACTCTGCCCAAAACACCAACCAAAATCACAGCTTTTCTCACTTAAAGACTCCAGTAACATTTCCTTCGTTCCAATTCATTAACCGTTGGATCGACTCGAAAATTTTACTGGAAGTCTCTAGTATATAAGCCTACATTTTGACCGTTGGGATCTACTAGCAAACATCCAGAACTCATTCTGCACTACTCTTTCCACAACCAGCAAATGCATAGCATTTTTCTGCACAAAGCCAAAATTCTGCTGTACCTATTTGACAGCAAAATTCTGCATAAGTGCAGATTTCGAAAATCACACTTCCTCTCATCCAATCTTGCCCAAATCACATCCTACAAGTCCCAAATCATGTATCAATCATGTCTAAACCAAAGTCAAGCTTCAAAACACAGCAACACAGAATCTAGGTGTCCAATACCCCTCAATTCAATGGGTTTTCTAGGTTTGAGAAGTGAAATTGAGAATGAGGTAAATTTGAAGCAAACTCTCACCTCACACAAGTCCATAACATCAATTTAAACTTGTTCAAACTGGATTTACGCCTAAAATTTCACCGAATCAAAATTTGACTCCTCAACACCCAAATTTACCCTAGAAATGGCTCTTTGTTCACTTTGGTCATTTGTTTTTCTCTCTAGCACAGTCCAAGCTTTCTCATAAGTCATAAATGACATTTCAAGCTAGGATTAACTCACTTTAACCTCCATTTACCACAGAATCCATATTTAACCTTCCAACTCTCAAAGCCTCACTCTTTTTTTCCACTCATAACACCACATTCTCACTTTCTAACCCTAGGTTAACTCTACCCTTCATCTCTAACAGCTTTCCATGAGCAATTTCAGCACATAACCATCACAAGCATCATCATAAAAACCCTAAAACTGAATGGGTAAGCTTAACTCGTCCAAACATGGCAAGTTCAACATGCTTTCAACAAATTTCTTCACAAATAACTATTATGAAGCAGAAACTTAGCAAAACTACCCATCATATCTCCCAAAACCCCATACCCACAAAAATCAAGAGAGAAAGAAGTCCACCCAAACCTGAAATTTCGAAGTCCCACACGTAGAGACGCGCTTCACGGCTCCGAAAATGCCCTCCTTTCGCAATTTGGAGCAGAAATGGGCACCAAAGGTTGAAGCTTTGTTGGGCAACAATGGTGGATGAGAGAAAAGAAGAAGAAGGCTGCGTGAGAGAGAGGGAGAGCTTCTAAATTTTCTTTTGGCTGAGTGAGGAGAGAGAACAGCTTTTGGTTTTAAAAAGGGTTTTCTCTTTTCCTATTATTTTATTTAAGCTATGCCACATGTCTCCATTTGAGTGGAGTAAAAAGGGCCCACTTTCTCTATTGATTGTGTCCCATACACAGCCACAGAAAGTGAGAAAAATCTGACCTTTGAAACGCTAAAATCCTGCCTCAGTTTGCGTGCCGTTTCTCTGGTTCCAGTTCCTCGCGTTTCTTTGCGTCCGTCGGGGCCAGTTTTCGAAAGTAATCAATATATATATCAAAACGATCAGAATAAAACCCCGAGCGTGGTTCATAGGTTGGTTTTGTTAAATTTTAAGTCGCACGCAAAACGATGATTTTTAGAGTAATTAATTAAGAATTAACCCATAACCTCCCAGTTATGGATTTCTCTTCCTCAATTAGCCTAACCCGCATATCTTGCCCCCACTATTCCTACTTCTATCAAGAACATATATGCATATACACTGAATAATACTTATATATATATATATAATCATTCAAAATACATCGTTTCCAAAAATTACGGGTAGAAATTTCCAGGATGTCACACAATGTGTTAAGACAAAGATCTCAGGCGGTTAAACCTTTGATACTTTGTGAATGGGGATACCAAAGAATTCTCAGGCGGTTAGTCCTTTGAACACTTTTGTATAAGGAAATGGGAAGAATCAAAAGAATTCTCAGATTGTGTCGTTTTGAATTCTTTGACAAGGGAGAAGGGAGACACAAAAGAATTCAGGCAGTTAGTCCTTTGTTCTTTTGGAAAAGGGAGAAGAGAGACACAAAAAGAATTCAGGCGGTTAGTCCTTGGCGAATTCTTTTTGGCAAAGGGAGAAGAGAATGAAAAGATGAATAGCACAAGTTTTCAAGGTTTGGAAAACCAGAAAACTTCAGAAAGCTTTTGGTACAAAGAAGAACAAGAAGTTCAAAGAGATTCAAGGCTTGTAAAGATTGAAAGAAATTGATTGGAAAGTATTCAAGATTGAAAGAATGAATTAATTGAAAATGCAAAACAAAGCCTTGAATTTTATAAACTCTTCATGTCTGGTCAAGAAGACCATTTAGAAGAGTTATAACTTTTAGAAAAGCTTAAAACCAATTTGAAAAAGTCAAAACCTTTTTGATGAGTTACATCTATTGATTTTATTCAGAAACAATCACTGGTAATCGATTACCAAATAAGTGTAATCGATTACACAAAGTTTTATGTGGAAGTATGTGACTCTTCACATTTGAATTTGAATTTCAACGTTCAAAGGTGTTGGATCGAGTAGCCTGAGAATAATTTAGAAGGGGGGGGTTGAATTAGTTATTCCTAAAACTTTACCAATTAAAAATTACTCTTTTAAGGCTTTTACTTTGGTTGTTAAGAGAATATGGAGTAGAAGAGAAACTTAACAGAAAGTAAAAGTGAAAATTAAATGCACAACGGAAAGTAAAAGAGTAGGGAAGAAGGAAACAAACACACAAGAGTTTTTATATTGGTTCGGCAACAACCCGTGCCTACCTCCAGTCCCCAAGCGACCTGCGGTCCTTGGGATTTCTTTCAACCTTCTAAAAAACCTTTTACAAGCAAAGATCCACAAGGGATGTACCCTCCCTTGTTCTCTTTGAACCTAGTGGATGTACCCTCCACTAAAACTGATCCACAAGAGATGTACCCTCTCTTGTTCTCAGTCAAACTCAAGTAGATGTACCCTCTACTTGTACCACAAAGGATTTACCCTCCAATGTGTTGAGACAAAGATCTCAGGCTGTTAAACCTTTGATACTTTGTGAATGGGGATACAAAAGAATTCTCAAGCGGTTAGTCCTTTGAACACTTTTGTATTAGGGAATGGGAAGAATCAAAAGAATTCTCAGACTGTGTCGTTTTGAATTCTTTGACAAGGGAGAAGGGAGACACAAAAGAATTCAGGCGGTTAGTCCTTTGTTCTTTTTGAAAAGGGAGAAGAGAGGCACAAAAAGAATTCAGGCGGTTAGTCCTTGGCGAATTCTTTTTGGCAAAGGGAGAAGAGAATGAAAAGATGAATAGCACAAGTTTTCAAGGTTTGGAAAACCAAAAAACTTCAGAAAGCTTTTGGTACAAAGAAGAAGAAGAAGTTCAAAGAGATTCAAGGCTTCTAAAGGATTGTAATGAAATGATTGGAAAAGTATTCAATATTGTTGAAATGCAAAACAAAGCCTTGCTTTTATAGACTCTCCATGTCTGGTCAAAAGGACCATTTAGAAGAGTTATAACTTTTAGAAAAACTTAAAACCCATTTGAAAAAATCAAAACCTTTTTGAAGAGTTACATCTTTTGATTTTTTCAGAAACAATCACTGGTAATCGCTTACCAAATTAGTGTAATCGATTACACAAAGCTTTTAAGTGAAAGGATGTGACTCTTCACCTTTGAATTTGAATTTCAACGTTCAAGGGTACTGGTAATCGATTTCCAAAACATTGTAACCGATTACAGCCTTTTGAAAATAATTGGAACGTTGTAAATTCAGTTTGAAAACTTTTTTAAACTCATTTTGCTACTAGTAATCGATTACACCAATATGGTAATCGATTACCAGGGAGTAAAAACTCTTTGGTAAAGGTTTTGTCAAAAACTCATGTGCTATTCAAAGTTTTGAAAAAACTTTTTAATACTTATGTTGATTGAGTCTTTTCTTCATTCTTGAATCTTGATCTTGATTCTTGAGATCTTGAGTCTTGATTCTAGGCTTTCTTCTTGAGTCTTGAATTTTTCTTGATTCTTGAACTCTTGACTTGTTCTTGATTCACTTGAGTTGTTCTTTGATCTTTGAGCTTTTTGTTCATCACCTTTGTCATCATCTTTTATATTCAT